>NC_056739.1:256552133-256712133 GCF_019279795.1 Protopterus annectens
ATGGAAGACTTCTACTGATGGCGCACACATTGGAAGAAAAATCAGTCTTAAGCAAAATATATACCCTTAGTGAACTGTTAACACTCTCCACAAAAATATCAGTTGTGAAATTACATTTTACAGTTTTTCAAAGTATTAAATAACATATTAACATTGTATTACTAGTTTGTTTAATAGGGATAATTAAGAAGGGACTTTACAAATACAGATTGAAGAGGAAGAAGACTGTGAAATTGCTAGCCAGTGTCACAAAAAAACGTAGCAAACACATGTTTTCTTAAGATGCTCTCTCTTTTTGGGTTTCAATAAAAATTCACTGATTTAATACATCAAGTGACTCCATTCTTTAGTTTACCTGCATTATCTCCAGTTTTATTTTCTAAGTTCTCATCTCAAGGTTCTTTCCTCCCTATCCACACTGCAAGGCTGACGTTCTTTAAAGGTCCATTTTAAGCCCCTTTCTTTCCACACACACTATCAACATCCTCCAAGATGTCTTCCTTAACACAAAATGCTTTTGTACACCACTCATCTACTACTACTTAAATCAGGAATGGTGTATGACAGTGGTTAACTGTGCCTAAATGGCATAGACTACAGAGAATACAGTTCCCCTAAATGTCACCATTGCTCTCTCCGTACGCAGTGCCACAGATGCACACACACACACACACACACACACACACACACACACACACACACACACAGGGTGATTTATGTAAGGCATGGTTCATTAATGCTTGAATGGCTCTCCTGATCTTTACATACATATTTCTTAGTGCAGGGCAAACAGACCATTGTGCAGGGCCAGCTCTGCTGGTAAAGAGGGAAAAAACCCACACTACAGCCAAGGTGAGACAAGTCTGGCCAGTCGCTTAAGCACCTGTTGCAGCTGGTATTCCTGAGAAGAAGGGGTATGTACTAGGCCATCTTATGCTGATGTCCCTTCAAGAAGGGATGGCATTGCTTGTGGGATATCACAGGGAATGCAATAAACTCATCAAGCCTTCATGTGTAGATGCATGGAATTCATATGTACAGTGAAGCAGTATGCATATCCCAAGAGAAGGGATTAGGGCCATAAATCAGAAAACACTCATGAATGCTATAGACTGTTGTCAGCCAGATGAAAAGGGGCTGTGCTCATTTGGACTCTCTTGGTAAACAAATATAAATGAATGAATGGACAGAGGTGGAGGCTCATTTGTCAGCAGGCATGGGACCACTACAGTCATTAAGAAAGAGTAGCTCTGATGAACACACTCCCTTTGCACCATTCCTTCAATATTTAGGGTGTCATGTGTACCCCCTTTTGCTCTCCTATACCTTCATTATGATAGCCTATGCACTGTATCTCTGGACCATGTACATTACATTGTTAGGACCCTTTGAATACACCATTTTTAAACAACTGACTGGATGACTTCTGCACTTCTCCTGGTACACTATATAGGCACCATTTCTGAAATTAGACTTCCTTCTTTTTCAAATGCTTGATGTTACAGTACATATTAAGTTAATTTCATTTTCAGTTACTAAATATGCTTAAAGCATGATCACCATAATACATAATGTCTACGTATATCTGTAAAATAGATGCATTAAATATTTTAGTTTAAAACAGCAGCATAAGACAACAGTTCTTTAAAAGCATGACTGTCCTTAGTTGTTTTTTTATTTTGTTCATCATCGTGACACTTGCAGTTTCTGATAACTTTAACCTACTTTTACGCTAAGCAGCACTCTGGGCAATGAGTCAATGCAAACTACTGTAAATGAAAAAAATGTTTGCTTAAACATTTCTTCTCCAGTGTTTGAGTATCTTCACAGCCTAAGTCTACAAACATTCTGTATCAATTATTTAAACCAGATGTTTCTTTTTTTCAGAAAGCTACCCATAAAATAGTTACATTTACCTTAGAATGATCATTCAGAAAGAGAATGATATTGGTGTTTTAAATTTGTATTACCAAAAGGTAATGCATAAAATAATTGCAAATGTCAGAAATTATTGCACTCTATTTCCTGCCATCACTGCATCTGTGTGTTATTGCATTTCTTATTTGCTGTTCTGTGTCAGTGAAACATATATGTACAAGTAAATACAGTGATAATTAATACAACTTATATAGTTTAGCAAATCTATTAATATCTGATTTAAAAAAAATAGTAGCATGCATTTCAACGTAAAGAGAATTCCTTTTTTCCTAAAAGGCATGATGTTTTTCACTAGATAGACTTCATAATGAAATTTTTGCACCCCACATGGTTGCGTCCTTTGGTTGCCTTATCCACATTGAGGACTCATTGTATTTCATTTTACATGTTTATTTAATGACCAGGTAAAATATAATTTGAACTAATGTATTTTTCCAAAGTTTCACTGAGTCAAACAAGATAAATATAGATATGAAAATGCTGTGTAGTTTTCATTTGAAATTTCTTCCAGTATTAGTCAGACCAGCTGATAATGGTTTCTCCGGTAATAATACCAAATACAGAATATCATGATTTGGAAAGGGAGAAATCGTCTATTATAAAAGTTTCATTCTTCAAAAATAATACATTGTAAATTATTACAGCATTTTTTAAATTAAAATAGAATTGCACATTTAGGCTTGTATTACACAGATAAATCAGCACATATGTTATGTATTTATCATTGATCGCTGCTGGAGATGATCGATATTCAAGAACAAGGATTATTACACATCAATGAAGGAACAATGTCTTATATTGAATTATGCAAGATGAGCCCTGAGCTTTGGATTGTAGGACGTATTTGCTGGATCAGTGATGTAAGCATTCATAATGGTCACTGGTCTGTTTCTGACCTTCATTTCTCGAGCCAGTTGACACCAAGCACATGGTAGGCACCAAAGGTTTGTACAGCAGTCACCACATATAGATCCCTGGATGGAAATACAGCATAAGATTACTTTTCTTACTATGGCTAACAAACTAAATAAAGTGCAGTCATTCATTTATTAGTAGTACAGATTATCTTTGAGGTCATGTCTATGCAGACAATCAGACACTACATTAATGAATAAAAAAAGAAAAGCTAGAAGTTTTTTTCATGGCAATAACTTATCTATATAAGGACAAGATTAAATGCACTCTATTTACTATAAACTAAACTAAATACTCTTTCAAAAACAGATGATATTCAGTAGGCCACACAGTACAGCAAAAGTAGAAAGACTGCAAAATAAAGGTATGAATGAAATATAGAAATTATATTGTAAGAGGCTGGCAACTTGTTTAACAGCATGACTGAAACTCTTATTTCAGATAAAAGAAAAAAATTGCATATTTTTATTCTGCTGCACAGAGCTATTTTGTTCTTCTTTCAAAAATATACTTGCCTGTAAGAGTTTGTATATAGTTACAGTTTTTTGGTTATATAGTTACAGCAACATTATTAAAATAATTTTTGAGTGAAAAGTTTTTAGGGGGTGAAAAACACAAAGCACAAAATATAAAAAGCAAATCTGACTGAATGCTCATTTTTATAGTGTATGTAAGTGCAAGTGTCCAGGAAAATGAATGCTTGACTGAAATGGTTACAGTGGTTGTTGTGCATATATAAGAGTTTGCCGAAAAGAGTTAGGGTAATCATTGGTTAAGGAGATGGATTTAATATTTTGAATGTTTGATGTTATGTGCATTCATTGTCCTTTTGTCTTGTGTAGTGGCACTGTCAGGAAAAAGTTTTTATTAATGTTATGTGTAGAGTTAGGGGCAGGGTAAGGATAGGATTAGAGTTAGTGTAAGGGTTAGTACTCTTGAGTAGGGTGGTGCGGGGGGGGGTGAAGCTAACTGTAACACTACTCTCACCCCTAACACAACATAATACCTTACTAAAACCTCTTTCTCTAACAGTATGACTATTTAGTCATTGCTTGATCTTGATTTTGAAGTTGGGTTGTATAATATATGATTTTATTTTTTTGGATAGATTTATTATATAATTTGTAATTGGGCTTTCAGTGTTTTTATTTATTTTTTAGTTGTTTTTAGGTTCGATATTTTTTAGATATTTCATAACAGTACAGCATCACTAGCAATTGCAGGTATAACAGGGCAGCATATATTCTACTTTTTAACACAACACTTGACTGTATATCAACCCTATGAAGGACATGAAACCAACCAATCAGGAAGTAAAAAGAACCATTTTTTCGCCCCTTATACTTTTGTCTTTACAGGGATCTCAAAAACAGTAGCATGTGAGTTCATTTCTCTTCCATATTCAAAATGTTATTTATGTGATCACCTACTTAAGGTTACAGAGACAGTTTCTAATAAACAAATTTACATCTGTGCATTGGTGGTTTAGTGGTAGAATTCTCACCTTCCTCATGGGAGGTCAAGGTTTGATTTGTGGCCAACGCACCATGGCATTTTTAGTTTTCCTACATCATTTGTGGGTTGAGGGTTGATATATGGTTAAGATGTTTACTTCACAGATGCTATATACAAGGTTTGATTCTCAGCTTTGAAAAATAAATTGTCTGTGCTTAACAGCTGTTCACCTAATGTGAGTATGAATCTATGACCACTTTCATAACCTGGACTTCAATTTCATTGGTATTAGGGAGTACTCGAGCACAAAAAAAGTTGTAGCAAAATCGAAATTTAATACATTGTTTCCTAAAGATTTCAAACAGTTTAGCTTCAAGTTTACTCAAAGCTTTTATCGTGCTAGTGCATCTTTGCATGTGAGGAAGCCCTAGACAGGCAAAATACTAACTGCATATTCATTCTTGACATTTCAATCATGTTCTTGATCCCATGCTTTCATTTGGATTTTCTTTAACTCAATTATTTATACAATCTTTTTCGACATTCATATTTAAAATTATTTACAAGTTATCAGCACAAAAGAACTTAACAGTTAGATTTCTTTTATTTTTTCTTCTATATTTACCCTCTATCCTCCACCCTTTCTTCCACAACCATATCTTATTTTAGCTAATACATCATCCACTTCTATTTTGTTGTTAGATAATAAATTGTCATTTTTTTTCTCAAAGAACCCATATGGTTACAAAGTTTTTTTCCAATTATCAAATAATTGCTTTATTTTATAATAGTTTCCATGTAATATCTTATTCATATTTACACATTTAAACCCTTCCCATCTGTATTACTTTTTAAACTTTTCACCAAACTCTTTATTCTTTTTGCAATCCAAAAGAGTTTTGCTGTTTCTTCATCATTACATATTTTCTTTTATTGGTAATTTGTCTAATACAATTCTCCAAACAATGTCCACTGCTTCAGAATTTTTTTCGGTGGTGGTGCTGCGGTAGTGTTGTCACCTTACAGTAAGACGCTGTCCGGTTCGATTCTCAGCTAGAGCATCTTCTGTGTGGAGACGTACGTGAATGGGTGTACCTTCATTGAAGGTTGTGCTTCAGGGCTGATAACTCGGCACGTAAAAATCAACTACCAATCATTAGCGGACTGGAGTTCCACTGTGGCGACCCCTAACTGGGAAAAGCCAAAAGACACAACAACAACAACATTGCTTTTTTATCTAGTTTTAATTTCTTCAACGGGTAAACCAATTTTTGCTAAAATCACATTACGACATTCTTTTCTTCTCCTATCAAACTCACTTTAACTTCCATAATTTCATTTTGTGTCATATTCTTTTGTTTCTCAACCTGTCACTTTTTTTCTTTTCCCTGTTTTATTTCTCATACATTATATATTTCCTATAGTATCTTATCCTTCTTCTCAGGTGGTTCAACTTTGATCCCCAATCTTTTGTTCTTTGTGAGTGAGAAATATACATTCCCACTAAATATTCTATTTTCTCAACGCATAAGTATTCAGTATATTTGTCCTTTTCTGAAATAAGTAAAAACATTTCTACCAAGCTAACAATTCTTATTTGTTACAGTATCTCTTTCCATTCACTTATTGTACTTTCATACTCGCCAAGTGTCAGTCATAAAATCCTTATTGCCTTTCTTGTGAAATGTATTCCAGTTTCTACCAAATCCTTTAAAACAAGCTTTTTTAACAGCTTTTTGATTCTTATTGCAACCTTACTTATACATCCCTTGTTTTTTTGTTATTAGAATTTAATCGTCTGCATATGTCATACATGTTGGTGGTATAACATATCCTTCCATCCCACATTTTGAATCCCTTATTTCAAACATGCATATATATATTCTACTGCAGTCATTACTAGTACAAATAAGCACATACTCAGTGGGCTTCCCTGTTTCATTCTCACTTAATACTTACTTTTTCCTATCCCTCCATTTATTATAATTTGTACCTGTGAATTTTCAATACATTTATATCATTAATATTTTTTACTCTATGTCATATAGCTATAAAATCTGATACATTGCTTCATGACTCAATTTACAAAATGCGTTAGCTATGTCACATCCTATCAATTTTACTTCTTTAATTTCTTTCAGTATCATCTGTACGACTTCTTTTACTATAATTAATATGTCATTCAACACTCTTTCTTTTATGCTATAAATCCCTTCTCTAACTCATCCAATAATTTCCCCATCATTTTTGTAGCATATTCATAAATATTTTATAGTTAAGTACTCCCAGGTATTATGGGACTTCAAGTTTTATCTTCAACTTTCATCTTTTTTTCATATAAATGTTATCACTCCACCACTGGAAAGCGGATAGATTTGCTGTAAGCTGCAAAGTTGTAATCTATTCCAAACTGATAAGTACACTTCTTGCAACTTAATTTGCACTGTGCTGTATTTATACACTTGCCTACTATTTATAGTGGTGCTGTATTGTTTCTGTCTCTTGTTGTCTCCACTGTGTTCTCTCATGCACCCTTCTTGTTTTTGTTTTGGTGTTAATCTTGGCGACTTAGAAACTTACAAGAGGGGCGGTCAGTTTCAATTTGGATACTCCTTCTGGACCTGTCTCATTTGCTCACTCAACTGAATGCAGTGCAATCATATTCTGATTTCAGGCACTCCTACTGTGTACAAAGAGAGCATTTGAGAAGGACAACCCCCGTAGCCTATTAATCCTGCTGTGTTCCCTCCCTCAAAAAAAAAAAAAAATATATATATATATATATATATATATATATATATATATATATATACATATATATATCTGTTCAGTTGTTCTTACTATGCACTGATTACTGCTGGTTAGTAGCCTTCTAATTTAATGCCTTCTGCACTTGTTTTTTAGTCATTTGTTAATTTAATTGCATTTAATTAAACTGTATTTGCCATAATATTGATACATGTGTGCTAGCCTGCACTGCATTTGAATTGTATTTACTGCTGTTTTAGCTGCTTTTCTGTAAAAAAAAAAAAACCTTGCTTGTTTCCTGTAACTTATCTAGTCCAGATACAGACTTGCTCTATCCAGGACTATTTGTAAGCTCCTGAGCCCCCCAAGCCTTTCTGCGTTGGAGGGAAGCCTTCTAACTTATCAGTGGAAGTGGTAAGCACTAGGTAGCCTATCTACCACAGGAGGAGAGGTTTCTGGCCCAGAAATTATAGTTTATTGGCCGTTTGGGAAGCTCGTCCATCTCTTTCAACCTTCTTATTCAAAAGCCTGTGTTTGTGCTTGTTTCCTGCCTTTTCTGTTACTAGTCTAGTTCAGGTACAGATTTGCTGTATCCAGAACTCTTTGTAAGCTTCTGAGCCCATCCCAAGCCTTTCTATGTTGGAGAGAAGCCTACTATCTTTTCCCATGGTAGAGAGGCTACCTGTTGCTTACCACTCCCATTGATGAGTGGGCTTTGGCCCATAAATTGTAGTTTATTAGCCGTTTAGGCAGTTTTCCATCTCTTTCAACTTGCTGGCTTAAAAGCCTGCATTTGCTCTTGTTCCCCACCTTTCCTGTAACTAGTCTAGTCCAGGTACAGATTTGCTGTATCCAGGACTCTGTAAACTTCTGAGCCCCCCCCCAAGCCTTTCTGTGTTGGAGGGAAGTCTTCTAGCTTATCAGTGGGAGTGGTAAGCATTAGGTAGCCTATCTACCACAAGAGGAGTGGTTCCTGGCCCAGAAATTGTAGTTCCTGGCTCAGAAATTGTAGCTACTGGCCGATTGGGCAGTTTTTTCCCATCTCTTTCAACTTTCTGGTTTTAAAAGCTGCACTTGCACTTGTTTCCCACCATTCCTGTTACTAGCCTAGTCCATATACAGAGTTGATGTATCCAGGACTGCTGGTAAGCTTCTGAGCCCCGCAAGCCTTTCTGTGTTGGAGGGAAGCCTTCTAGCTTATCAGTGTGAGTGGTAAGCACTAGGTAGCCTATCTACCACAAGAGGAGTGGTTCTGGTCCAGAAATTGTAGTTTATTGGCCATTTGGGCAATTTTTTTCCATCACTGTCAACTTTCTGGTTTTAAAGCCCATGTTTGCACTTGATCCCCACCTTTCCTGTAACTAGTTTAGACCAGGTACAGATTTTCTGTATCCAGGACTGTTTTTAAGCTTCTGAGCCCCCCAAGCCTTTGTGTTGGAGTGCAGCCTTCTAGCTTATCAGTAGGAGTGCTAAGTACTAGGTAGGCTGTCTACCACAATAGGAATGGTTCTTGGCCCAGGAATTGTAGTTTATTGAAAATTTGGGAAGTTGTCCATCTCTTTCAGCTTTCTGGTTTAAAAGACCACATCTGCACTTGTTTCCCATCTTTTCTGTAACTAACCTACTGGAAAGCACTAGAAAGCCTTAAACTGATAAAAGCCTTTTAGCTTAAAAGAGAGACTTTGGAGTGATTATCAGCTTTCTGTATTTTCTTGCTGTACTTAACTGTTTTCCATCACTTATTGTGATTTAAAAGCTTGTTTTTTTCACATATTGTACTTATTTGACTGCCTGCACTTTTAAATTGTTTTTTGTTTAAATAAATTGTTTAACTGTTGTAGGCTACACACTAAAGTGTGATAGCCTTTTCTGATTGCTTGTAGTCATTTAAAGCTGTTTTAAGTATACTTTTTACTGTTTTTGCCTTATCTTTAAAAAAAAAATGTCCTTGTTTCCCACATTTCTAAGCTAGTATAGTCCAGTTTTCAGGCTAGTGCTGAATTCAGGACTGTGTTACAAGTTTCTGAGTTGCCTATACCTTACTTGGATAGAGGGAAGTTTCTCTGTTCACCTGTGTGAGAGAGGGGAACTTTGAGCAACCATCTGTTCCTGGAGGAGTGGTTCCAGCCCAGAAGTTAGTAGTTTAAAAACCGCATTTGCACAGTTTTGTGCGCTGGGCAGCACCGATTAGCTAGGGTTAAATAATTCCCGGCTCCACTAAGTCTCCACTTCAGTTTTTCACTTGAAACTAGTTTAACACTTAACCTAAGCACACAAAAAGCATCCTACAGTCCAGCACTTGCTCAGACCTAATAGCAAGCAATAATATACCCAGACACTTGACTGCCCAGAAGAGCAAGGCTCTTTATCCACCCCTCACCAACCAAGTGACTAAGCAGCTCACCCTACTATTCAGGCATGACCAAAGGGTAACTTCAGGTGTACTCTCCAGTCCAGCTGGTGAATCTGGGTATCCTGAGGCAATGTTACAACTGCCTCATTTACACAGACAGCCCTCTCCTCCTACCACAAAACACTAACATATGCGAGAGATGCAATTATACAGCTAAACTGGAGGCTAAGGTCTCTCCACCCAATACTGGAACAGACAGTCATGAGGAGAAGGTTAACACTTGCACCACACCTCCAGCCTTACAAAGACCTACTAAACCAGCACTGGCAAAAAATACACAAATACACAATATCATACTCGGAGACTCTAAATAAAAACCTGCAAAAGCATCAGAGAGCTCCAAAGCAGACACCCACAAAACCTACAACTTCAGTCACAAACCAGACAACACATAAAACACAAAATCAATGTGCCACACAATCACAGCCCTTAAGGTGAAATAACATGCCTCACACACTAGTAATAGGTGACTCAATAGTCAGGCACACTGATGCCCCACTTACTAGACTAGGCTGGACAAGGAGAAGGTTACTGTTAGCTGCCTGTTGGGAGCCAGAATCCGCCACATAACACAAACACTCAGGTCACTCCAGAACAAGTACAAATATGACTCTGTCATTGTTCATGTTGGTGTGAATGACCTGAGATGTACATCCCTGGACTACATGATAAGAGACATGGAAGAGCTCTCCGATCATGTAGCCCAGGTGGGTATGACCCTGACCCTGAGTAGCATCCTGCTCTCACCAAGAATGATACCTCAGTATAAAGAAAAAAATGATAAATTTCAACAATTGATTAAGCTTCTGGTGTCATTCAAAGGGGATGAAGTGTCTGTCAGCCTGGGATGACATGCTCAACAAGCCACGTTGCTTTGCAAGAGATGGCTTGCACCTGTCACCCCTTGCCTTTCAAATACTGGCCAAAGCTCTTGCTGCCCCCATAGTGCCTTTTGTAGGCAAGGCTCAAAATTCAAACCCACCTCTGTAAACAGCACAAGTAAAAAAATGAGGGTTATGCTACTCAACGCCAGGAGTTTAAATCTCAAAATGCATGCACTCAAAGCACTCGTAAGTATGGAGAACGTCGACATCTATGCAGTAACTGAAACCTGGTTCAAGGATCCAGAGAGCACTCCAGCACTACTGGGCTATAACTCATATCACACATTTAGGTCACAGAACATGGACCGAAACACAAAGGAGGGGATGTATCCATATTCATCAAGGATACCCACACCTCTAGGTTAGTGGCGCAGCATGATACCTCTGAGATCATACATGTGCAGCTAACATCAGGCAAATCTGCAATGCAAATTGTGGCCTGCTACAGATCACCCTCCATGACCCAGGACCACCACTCCGCCTTTCTGGAGACACTGAAAAACATGAAGGTCCTACCGAACACACTGATATTGGGTGATTTCAATTACCCTACCATTAACTGGGAAAACTACTTGAGTACAAACTCCCAGGCTCAGCGTTTCCTGGAATTTATCAACTCAAATGCCCTGGATCAGCTGGTAAACTCCCCTACCAGAGGCCACAACATATTGGACCTGGTCATCACCAACATGGGCGACAGGTGTTCTGCACCGGAGTTCAACCCATCACTGTTTAGATCAGACCATAAACTAATCACCCTGGATTTCCACACCCCACCACCACCCCCTACTAAGGAAACCAAAGTGAAAACATTTTCTAAAGCAAACTTCACCTTACTTAAGGCAGAGGTGGTAAGTTTCACAGCCCCCAAGCTAAAGGATAACACTGCCCAAGATGCAGAATCCTTTACAATTGCACTATATGAGCACCTACAAGGATGCATGGGATCGTGCCATCCCTAGCAAAACCAAGACTCACTCCCCTAAGAGAAGGAAATCAGTCTGGTGGACCCCTGCCATAAACAGGTTATACAACAAAAGGAGGAAACTAGTTCAGAAAAAAAGTAAATCCCAAGAAGGAATGACATCCCTGATCAGTATCAGTAAGAAACTAAGGTCCCTCATAAAAAAATCATCCAAGGCTAACTTCAGGATTCGAAAGATAACCACAAAGCCTTCTTTAGCTATGTCAACAATCTAAGTGGCAACTCACAGATATGCTCTGAGCTAGTGCAAAATAGCACAAAATATACTGAACCTACTGATATTGCCAACATCCTGGCAGATAGATTCAGTGCAAACTTCACCTCCCTCTCACCTTCAAAAGAGCCCACAACAATACCGGAAAAGTGTAGTGTCCCAGAAATCACAGAAGTACAGGTGAAAACAACCCTTTCAAAAGCCAAAAACACAGCAACAATGGGGCCAGATGGTGTCCTAGGCTGCGTCTTGCACGAACTACAGAACAAACTAACCCAACACCTAAATACGCTGTTGAGCCTCAGCCTCTCCACAGGCTACATGCCCATAGAATGGTGCACAGCAACGGTTATTCTGCTCCACAAAGGAGGGGCCACAACTGACCCTAGTAACTATCACCCCATAAGCCTGACTAGCCTGGTCTTCAAGGTTATGGAGTGTATCATCATGGAACTCATCAACAAAGACATTGGGGACCACCAAACACTTGACCCGACCCAGTTTGGCTTTTTTAAGGACAGATCATGCCTACTAAACCTGGCTAATGTCTTCAAGACAGTCACCAAGGCCACAGATGAGGGAAATGTGGTTCACACAGACTACCTTGATCTCGCCAAGGTGTTCGACACCATTCCTCACTCGGGTATTATAGAAAAACTCACTAGCCTGAACATAAACCCCTATGTCACAAGATGGGTTCCAACTATGTCACAAGATGGGTTGCCAACTGGCTTACAGACAGAACTCACACAGTAAGAATAGCGGGCTCCAGGTCTGACTCTAAACCAGTCACAAGTGGTGTCCCACAAGGCTCGGTTGTGGGACCCCTACTGTTTGGCATATATTTCTCAGAAGTACAGGCAAACACAGGAGGACTATGGCTAACCAAGTTCACCGATGACTGCAAACTGGGAGCCATAATTGACTCTCCGGCTGACATGGACATCCTTCAAAAAGGCCTTACTGAGACAGACATTGGTGTCAAAGTCATGGCCCTGGGATCACTTCATTGGCTCTGCTTGACAGAGGCTCAGTTAATTAATCAATGGGGCGGCTAAAGCAGACACACTCTGGCTAGGCTTGTAAATGCCCTCTGGCAGATAGCCTAGTACCGACCTATGAGCGTATCTTGTTTCAGTATAACTTCCTTCATCCTTTCATTTAATATTAAAAAAAAATTATTTCATTTTTATTAATTTCCTTTTAATTTCATAACATATCCCATCTCTACCTCTTTTACTGATACATCATTTTCTAAAAAAAAAATAATAATCCACAGTTTTTCAGCTTTCTTTTCTTCTTACCCATCCATTTCCTCTTTTTCTTATATTTTCTCTGCAAAATTTTCTACCACCTCCATAATATCTTTGTATTTTATATTTCCTTTGTCAATGAAAATGGGTTCAGGCTCCTAAGCAGTGAGACAGTTCCCTAATATACATTTGATTGTGGACACATAGCTGAAATGACATTCAGCTACAGAGACATATGTTTTTTACAAATTCCCTGTGGACAAAGACAAGCATGTGGTGCCATGCCCACAGCTTCAATAAATAAGTGTATGTAGGCAGAGTAAGAAATGTGTGTTGTGCTTAGTGTACAGTACATGCTTATGTAACTACAAGATGTAGAAGTGTGATCCAGCATGGAGGACATCCTGCAGGCTACTGTAGTCATGCATATGCTCCACTATACATTTTAGCCAATGTACCCTAGACACTGTGAAGGGGGTAATGGTCTACCCACACCAATAATAAAGGCATTGCCCATCATGCAATGCTTTTTTTACTGCCACAGACATCCACTGGGCAGTATGCTGCCAATGCCTGCCATATTGTCTATTTCTTGGTGCACTGGGGGCCATTGGCATTATTTTCACCATGTGCATTCATTTATTGAAGCCATAGGCATGGCACTGTGTGATTCTGTTTCCCAGAGGGAATTTCAACAGCCATTTGTCTCTGCAGTTGAATGTCATTTCAGCCACGTGTCCCCATCCCACTGTACTATAAGGAATTTCTTGTTTATACCTTATTAGTATACGCATAAATCACTATTACTTTTATACATTTTTTTCATTCTCTTATCACCTGTCACTATCCTTCCTGACACTTCTATTGTTATACATAAACATTCAAACGTCTTCATTTTTTTATAAAAATTCCTATTCCACAATATGTCTTATTTTCTACCAAACAGTCTGTGCCCCTATACTGCCTGTTTCTTTTCCTTTTTGCTTCTTTGTTACATCCTGTATCTAACAAGTAAAAAAAAATCCATTTTTATTTTTTGCACCATTATACCACCAGCAAACTTTGTAAATCATTTTAATGCTATTCACTCCTAATGATAAAACTCCTATAGCATCCTTTTTCCTGTTGCTGTGCTTTATTTCTAGATCTTTCCAGATCTTATTTTTCATTTCCTTCTGCTATGTCTTCCATCAACTGTTTTTTCAGTATCCTGTTGCTGTTCTTTTTTCTCTCCATTTCTCCCTCTCTTTTTTTTCACTTTCTAAAATTGCACATCTCTTCTCTTCCTGTATATTGATAAGCTCATTTGAGTTATTTCTTCTTTAACCATCTCTTCGTTGTTTAACCTTTCTTCAGTATCCATTTCCCCATACACACTCTCTTTCAACGTCTGTAATAAAAGTTTCTCTTTGCCTTTGCTCTGATCTATCCTTTTCATCTACTCTTTCCTTTTCTACTATGGGACAGTCAAACCAAGCATCCAAATTTTTCACATTTTGGATAAAAGAGCATAGAGTTTATTGCTGTATGTTCCCTCTCTCCACATTGTCCACAGTCTTGAACTAAATTACTTTCTTCCGCACAGAAATGATGTGCTTTGGATTGGGCCCAGTACCTAACAAATCCTCTTCTATGACTCAGTTATTGTATTTGAAATAAATATGTTCAATTTTCTCATCCTTAACATCCATTGTTACCCACAAGTTCCAAACCCCATCCATACAATTTTTTCATCACATATTTTTTTTTAACTTTACGCGCTTTACTACATAGTGAAGGAAAACAACCGTTTTAATGCATGCTCGTCCATAACTGAAGTCCTTTATTTACACATTTATTTTCTTTTTATGTTGTATATGAGAGTATGAACTTAAGCTCACTGCAGATGCCAAAGGAAGCTACGTATGTTCCTGTGTGGAAATTGAGGAATGATGATTACCAATGTTCTGAACTCATCCACAATAGCATCATTCAAAGGATATAGAATTTTAGTGCTAAATTTATCCCACCTGCTTACATTGTTGTTTCCCCTGTAACCTTCCTGGGTCAAGTCTTATCATTTCTGACAAAGGCATAAAACAATGTTAATGTGGAACCAGATGCCTTACCAAGTTCCATTCTCATCAGTGCAAAGTATGAACTATTTGAGCCTGTACTTACACTGTTCAAACTCAGCCTATCTGCAGAATTTGTCCCTGATGCTTGAAGATCATCTACTGTCTCTCCATTACAAAAGGATGGACACTTTATGGACCCAAGTAATTAAAGGTCATCAGCACCATACATTTTTATATGCAAACCCATGGGATCTATCATAGCAGGCCGCATTTATGCAGCTTAACTAATCGAGATCCACTCAGTTTGGTTTTATGAAAGGCAGTTCTGTCTCTTTACCCTAGTAAATCTCTTTGAAAAAGGTAGAGGATGTGGCAGTGGTCACTCTCTGTATACTGCTTGTCTTGACCTGGCCAAGGTTTTGAAATTATAACCCTCCACATCCTGGTATTATTGAAAAGTTAGAAAAACAATGTACATCCTTGTGTTGTCCACTGGATTGCAAACTAGCTATCCAAAAGATCCCAAATAACAAGAGTTGCCGGTACCCTCTCTGAACTAATAACTAAGTAGTGGAAAGCCACAGAGATTTGTACCACGCCTTCTCCTGTTTGGCATTTATTTTACAGATATCCAAGCCAATATCTCTTAATTGTATTTGAACAAGTTTGCTGATGACTACAATCTGGCTACAGTTATCTGATCATCCACTGATATTAAACTGCTCTAAAAAGGTATGGAATCTGAAAATACCTGGTGAATTGAAAACAGTCTCATGATAATTGCAAAAGTGTACAGCACAGTAGTGTCTAGCAAAAAAAGCTGGTCTCACATCCTACGTTATAACTAGCACTACTCTTCAGTGAGTACAGTCATGAGAGGCCTGGGTACTTATGTTGACAAATCACTCTCACTTGATCATGATTCCACCACAGTCAAGAAGTGTTTCTATCTGGCCCACTTAATTTTCAGGGGAATATTTTCAAGAACAAAAGAAGCCATCTTAAAACTGTACTTATCAGCCTCATCATTAAATACAAGTAAGTATGTAAGTGTGTACAACTCTGAGCATATCACTCAAGTGGAAAGGTCAAAATCATTTTCAAACAAAAAAGTTAAAGGCCTTGAATCTTTCAACTATCTGGATAGATTAGTGTAACTCACATTTTATCTCGGTAGCCTACCACCTGTTTTAAGGTGGCTTGTATCTCTCTTTTGAAGCCATGAAAGACCCCCAGTCCTATTCGATCACTAATTTGACTGCCTGAGTTGTGGCTCTACTAACAATTGTACTAGGGAGCTAAATTTCTAAAAACAATAAGACTCACTAGAAAGATAGGTGCCAAAGTGAATGCATTCCCATCCTATGGACTAACTTACCACTACAGGTCAAACAAAGTAATACATTGACTTTATGGGTAGTCTCGCTGATGGATGGGTAGAAGTAAACTTCAAACTGGGTCATCATGCATGGATCTGCTTAATGTGGGCTTGCATAGTACTGTTTCTATGTATATATGTAGTGTGCACAGATATATATATATATATATATATATATATATAGATATATATATATATAGATATATATATATATATATATAGATATATATATACCTATATATATATTTATGGATCCCCTGCACATCACCAAATCGCCACTTACCCGAAACTCACATGAACAAGCCGAGAACACCAACAGCAACAAAACACTGACCGCTTGGAACACCGACTGGGAACTAATGGTAAGTAACCCGTTGGCCAACCAGGAAGAACAGTAAATCGGAACAAAAGACAACACACCCAATTATGTGGGGGGCTATGCCACCCACACCCCCCAACTAAATATTCCAACTCCGAGATCACACTGCAGTGGAGGTAAGGGGCAAAGGTGATGTGTAGGGGACCTATAGATATATATATATATATATATATATATATATATATATATATATATATATATATATATATATATATATATATATATATATCTATATCTATCTATATATATCTATATCTATATATATATCTATATATCTATCTATATCTATATCCATATATATCTATATATATATACCTATATATATATATATATATATCTATATATATATAGATCTATATAGATATATATATCTATATATATCTATATATATATATATATATATATATATATATATATAGCTATATATATATATATATATGTGTGTATCTATATCTATATATATATATATATATATATATATATATATATAGAGAGAGAGAGAGAGAGATAAAACCATTTACCTTGTTATTTTCAGTCTCTGAGCTATTATGTTTGAAGTTCTATTATATTCATTATTTTCAAACCTGTACCCTTCATTCATTCTAATCGTTTTTTTTGTAGTTTCTACCTGCATCATTTATGTATAAGCTCCTTCATTTAATCTTTCTACGTCGGTCCGCTGAGGCACTAGATGCCCCCATTTGTATTTTTCATGTCTTCCTGTGTTACAGCTTTGTACCCATCAGCTGTGCTTCAATTGCATTGAAGTGCAACAGTGTAATCATGAATCTTGGTCAGAAAGTCTTCATGTTTGCTACTTAACTGCAATAAGGAAAAAACACAGAAGCATACAGATCTGCTGCACTAATCCCCCTTTTTGATTAGCTTGACTCCTGTAAAATAAATAACAGTTCTGCATAACATATTGCACTATGTTGTACTGTTTCCTAGAGACCAAAGCAGCTATGTTAATTATCTCACATACAAGAAATTCCACTTAGTCGGAAACTACTCTGGTGTCCAAAACGAAGACCAGTAATAATTTGTTTTCCAAATAAAATAAATATAGATACAAAGTGATTACACATTCCATATTTGATCACAAAAAGAATCATATTCTTACAATGGATAAAAGGAAAAATATTAGTTACCCTAATATTAAATCTCTCACGAGCTGCTGCACGGACTGAAAGTGATATTGGGAGTGTACACAGACCAACGCCATCGAGGATTGGTAGGCACAAACATTCACCAAATTTGTTAGCTGTACTGCATTGAAAACAGGAGAAACACCAGCAAGCACAGCAACCTAGAATAACAGAAAGAAATAACTTGAGAAGGAGGACTCTAGCAATCAGAAAAAACATAGTAGCTTCAGTTCAACTCTTGGTTATATAATCAACAGCAGAGAGCTTAACACAAAATGTTTGCATTAGGGTAGATACAGATTCATAACCTGATTCATTTCCCATAGACGGCACAATAAGTATTCATGTCCACACAAAACATTTAGTTACACTAGATTGTTCCAGATTTATGCAACCTACATTTTTGAGCTTTTGGGGCTCATATGTGTTTTCCTGACTAGTGCATCCAGCTAGTAAATTAGTTAGTCAGTTTTCATGAATTCAGTTCATGTGCTATCCATCTAACATTTTACCTTGTTCAGATCCTCAGTTATGTTTTGATAAGATAATACTTATCCTATACATTTGGACATCTGTCAGGCTACGTGAGGGTCTTAAGAGTTCTTTCTGATTTAGCACCACTATTTGAATTTTCCTACTAATATCACACAAGGAATTATGTTTTTTCAGTCAAGATCTTGAGGAGACATTAAAACACAAAAAATATTTTGTTTTTTAGTATTTTTTAACCAGCTGCAGCACCATGTAACACTGACCAATTTTAGTATTTTTAGTAGTTAATCTGTTTGTACTTTAACACCTTGTCCTATTCAATGTCATGGGGAAAGCAGACTCCTTATTGGCATGCAACAGATAAGGCAGAGAGCCTGTCCTGAATGAGGCGTCATACCTTTTGGATCTCTGTAGCAACTGAGAACTATACAGACTGCGCAGGAAAGGTATCTGTGATGAAAAACAAATCAGACAATCCAGCACTGTGAGAGAACCATATTAAATCTGCAACTCTATGTCACACATACAGAAACATTAAAGAGCAGGAAGTGAAATACACAACAGATGATTTTAGTAATGGGACAAAAATGAACAAGTATTATCAGAAGTGCATCATTCCAAACATTTTAAAGAAAATGCAAGCACACACCATGCTCGCGTGAGAATGCACACACACACACACACACACACACACACACACACACAGTGTTAGAATATACAGACATTCCATGAAAAGTTACCATTATTTTAATCACAAACGCTAAGGTAATATAATGAGTAATAAATCTCTAAAACATCGAGGAGAAAATCAGACATAAAACAAACACAGACATTCAGCTTGCTCTTTCATAGCTTGCTAGTGTGGCTGGCTGTACTGGGTTTAATTACACAAAATATCTTCCTGTGTTAAAGATATCACCACAAACAGTATATGTACATAAAGCATTAAAATAACTGCCTATTTAAGAATTAAACAGTTTCATAGGTCTGATCAGTACATTAGCGCCTGTTGGCCATCCGGAAACATGATGACACAGGATAAAATGTTGGAAAGCATGGGATTGGATGCAGTCATACAGTTCCATTTAATATGTACAGATACAGTGGTTGTGTTTAATAAAGAGGGAGAGCTAATTGTATATGTATGAAGGTCTTTGAGGTATGAAGTTGTCATATTTCATCATATGGTTGATATTTGTTTATTTTGTTTTGAACAACCAGTTTATTCAACAATGTACATTACAGTTTCTAAGCATTATTCAACAACCATATCAGGTCTTCAGGGGTTGAACCAACTATTAGTAATAAAAAAAACAAGAGTTTACATTTTATTGAAGTCAATTGCATTTCTCTATTCAGTTTACCAAAGGGTCTTTTTAATAATGTGAGTATCTCAGTAATCAAATACAGAGAAGGGAGAGCTGCTATTGCCTTTGGATAGAAAAAAATGTTGAAGCCCTTCTGTTAACTTTATGGAGAAGTTTAGTACCTTTTCTATGTGTACAAGATGGTATGTGATGTTAGAGAAAAGGTTAGAATATTCTTTGATAGGTTTGATGAGAGTTGTACATAGGAGTGCAAGTACCACATTAACTTGGCTCTTATCCACACAGACTATCAGTCAGGGACGCAATATGTCTTGTAACAACTATATACGGATCAGCTAGGGGCATCATTTATGAGGACTTTAATGTGTTTTACTATTTTAAAATCTTTTTGTTGCAGCCTGTGAATAACATACTGTATAAAGCTGGCAAGGAGAGGGTGCCAAATGTCAAAATCATACATTTTTTTTACAACAAAGTTATTTCTTCTGTGCACTTCATATGCAATGTTATATACCTGTTGAAGGGAAGTGCTGTCAAAAGGATTTAGGACAATGCTCCGAGGTCTGACTTCCATTATATAATATGTGAGACAGACAATATAATCAGTTGCTGCCTTGGATTATATAATCCAACAAGAATGGTTACAGTGTAGGAAATGAAAACTTTAAGATTTCCTTTTTTGGGGATTATGAACAGATAAATTTATATCAGCAAGAGACTGATTTCTCAGGTTTATTTATAGGTTTGTGTTCACTACAATTTCTGGCTATAAATGCAATTAAAGCAAGAAATGGGCTATTCTTGATAGCCTAAGGGCTCAGTATTCCTACTTGTCATAATCTTCCTACTTAAGATATTTGGGGATATGGAGTTGTGATTCAGTGGAGATGTTCTTGGCTTAAACATATGGAAAAAGGACAGAAGAACTGAAAGCTGATTTTTAGAGAGTGGATGTCACTGGCACTGGTAGTACAGACGGTAACATTCTGTGTGGATGTGCTAGTCCACCATGTTACTCATGCATGTCCAATTCATCTCCTAAACAAGTTTGTGAGGTAAATAAAGAAAATGATGAAAGCATTTATTTGGGGTTGAGGCAAGCACAGAGCATTATGGGAAAATGTTATTAGGCGCTCAGATTTATTTTGAGGACACACCAGTGAAGAAGCTGTATTTGGCAATGATGAAGTCTTATACACTAAGCAGAAGCATCCAACATTATGACAAGTGTCAACCAGCTGGAAATTGAGAGAGCTGCTGTGTGTTTGTGTGTGGGGATGTCATGGGGAAGAAAGCAACTGCACTATCTTACTAAAGTAGCTTCTTCTGACAAAAAAAAAAAAAACATTATGTATTGATTAAAAGCCATGCCCTTGGATGAACTCACTGTTACAAGCTGAACATAACAAAAAAACAAATTAAAATGAGGAATGTCTGACGCTATGGTACCCATGATGGATGAACTCACTGTTACAAGCTGAACACAACAAAAAAACAAATCAAGATGAGGAATGTCTGACGCTATGGTACCCATGATGGGCACATCTAAGGTTCTTGGAACAACTGTGCTGAATCAGCTACATAGGTGCAGGTCTTGCATAATTATGGATTGTGAGGCATACAGAGAGTAGAATTTGAAAGGATGATAATTGCATGTAGATAGGAATGAGTGGAGTGCAGAGGAAAGCTTCCACACTTGCATTTGCTAAGACATCAGCAGTAAGAGGGGAATTATTTGTAATGAATGGGTTAGACAGCAGGGAGTATAAGGCCCTGAAAGAAATCAAGATAGGTATACAAAGGAAAATTTTGAAGGGGTGTCAGGAAATTCATCTACACATGCCCTCTTCATTTTACCTATTTATTCTAAATCCTGGAAAAAATAATGTCATTCTCAAAAGTTACTTCTTACAAAATAAGAGAGTTTTTTTATTTTACATTGAACAGAGTGCAAAGATGGATCTATCTTGAATCAAACCTGCTTTTTCACTGTTACTCCAGAAAGTGTGTTTAATAATGATATGCTGCTAAACAATCGCACCAATAAAGATATAGTTTGATCTTGTGTGGACTAAGAAAACAAAGCAAAGATCATTCCTACAAGTCAATGGAATTCTACAATGATTAGATTTGAACCACAGCTCATATTAGTTTATCCTAGGGAAGAGTCCTTATTAGTTCAATGCAAAGAACACGTGCACGTAATCTTTTACATAATTAACCCTGAGTTCAATACATCTTTAAAAAAAGATAGAGGAAATTCAGATTAATGTCATCTCAAAGTCTGGGCCAGGAGGGAATGTTCTTTACAGAACTTCTGTTGAAATGATTGAGAACTCATATGCAAACATAAAGAAACATTTTATGCAGGGTGCTAAAAAACATGAAATTTGTACTTACTGAAATTAAAACAGAGGTTACATGTTTTTGCTGAGACTTAATGAATAATTTAATTTCGATATGATGCCATATACAAAAAAATCATTCAAAGCCATACCCATAATCCACAAATAGAATATTTTCTTCACTTTGGCATCAATTACAGTATCCATTCTTTTCTGAAATACAGACGGCTTATAGAGCAAGTAAGTGTACTTCATCTCTATATGAAGACATGGACTTGAATGAGTAACCACAATCTTCACACAAGTTATATCATTAGTCCAAGAAATTAATTCTCTATAGTATAATATTAAAGCATTTACTTTCTTCATAAAATTTCAAAGGTTTAAAGCAAAGAAGGAAACTAGGGACTGGAATTAGTTTTATAGAGGGGAACCAAACAGCTCTGCAAGATGAAGTCTTCTTTACCGAGGCATTTGTAAAGTGTTCGGATGTAGAGTGCAACAAATCTACAAAGATATTGTCCACAAGACTGATACCGATATACCTCACAACCTTCTGTTTACTTCTCTTATTGGCAAGTAAAACTTTCTGTTGAAAATGAGAGCTGTGCTAATGGAGGATAGAGAAAGATTTATATTTCATAGTAGAACACTTAGTGTCAGTAAGAATATGCAATTCAGTTTCTCAAAGATGGATCCACGCATATTTAACTTTCTCTCACAAACACGATTTATTTTTAAGAACCGTATTTTTATTAAACCTTTACAGCAATTTTGAGAGGTTCAGAACTAGCAAAGGATATAGTAATAGCGGAGCTCTTAAACCCAGGTAGTTTAATTCAGTATTTTTTATTAATATTGCAATATAATCATTATTATTTTAGATACACTATCACTTTAATGTTCTCTTTCCTTGTTTGTTTTATGGTGCTGTACTTACCCTCTTTTTCAGTCATCTGTACTTTGTAAACATGCTCAGACATTCTAGTCATCTGTACTTTGTAAACATGCTCAGACATTGGTGACATAGGTGTGTACTATGCTAATGGCCCTGGAGCCTATATAAGCCTAGCCCAAGAAGATTCCCTGGCAGCATGCCGCCCAAAGTTAGTTCCCAGTGCCCATGTCAAGCAAGGCTACTGAAGTGATCCCCAGGGTGAACTTCCTATTGCCCATCCACTCATCAAGATTTCTCTTAAAGAGGGTCAGTGAAGTGCTTTGCTTTACGTGAATGGGAAGTTTGTTCCAGAGTATGGGAAGTGTCTGGGTTAGGAACCTGTCCCTCCAGCATGTTCTGTTTATTGTGGTAATGAGGTTTAGGTCCCTGGAGCATGTGGCACTGAGGGATTGGGATTTCTTTAGGTGTAACATATCTAGCAGCTCTGGGTCAGACGTGGCTTTGTAGGTCAAGCAGAGCTCACCTCTAAGTAGGTGATAACAGACAGACTATAGCTGGAGTTTTTTGAGTCTGTCTGTGTAGGGCATGTGTCTAAGGCCTAAGATCCTCTTAGTGAGATTTTTTTGTGGCCTTTCCAGTTGTTGTAGATGTCTAGTGAGGTACATACAAAATGGGGCATTGTATTCTATAATAGGTCTTATGAGTGATGAATAGAGAGGGATTATGACCTCTTTCTTCCTGGATGAGAAACCTTTTGTAATGAGATGTGCCACATAGAAGGACTTTCTGACTACAGTGGCAATGTGGTTATCAAAGGAGAGGTTGCTGTCAACCTGTGTCTCCAGGTCTCTTATCACACCTTCAGTGTTTATTGGACTACCACCTATGTGATAGTTCATGGGCACTGAATATTTCCCAAAGGGAATGAAAATGCACTTATTGACATTGAGCTTAAGGTCAGTATGGGAGCACAGACTTGACACACTTCCCAAACTTTTAAAGCAGGTACTGGTGGATTTAAAAGAGATTTAAGGGGTAGTTGCCAGGAATTTGGATGATACAAAAACCCATATAATCAGATATGAATTCTTGCAGTTTGCAACCTCAATTAATACACTGACAATTCAAACATTAAAGCGAAAGCGGAAGGTGGGGCAGAGAGATTGCCAAACTGACATAGCAACTGAATGACTTGAAAGACTGGCATTTATAGTTACAAGTTTAAAGAAAGACATGGAAAATAAAAATGTTTACATGAAGCGTTGGGCATTCAAAGTTATGTCAAAATTAATAGCACCCACAGGACTGTTACATTCGTGCATTCTACATTTCACTTTCTGTGCCATATTATCCTCTGCCTTCTACATTTTACTCATGAGGAATTGCTATTGGTGAAAGCAGGAGAGGATAATGTTTTCAGCCTTGGGGATAAGAAATCAGAATAGTACAAAACATTTCATGTATGGTGCTGATTTCATAAGAAAGAATTTACACATATATGCTCTTTATCCTACCAAAACAACAAACCTACTTATTTTGAGTACCCTGCTGAAGTTCCAATGATTTTTAAGAGTGCTAGGCATATGTCCTTCAAGGAAAAGCTTATAATCTTCTTTCAGCAGCAATTTCCCACAGGACAGAGGTATCAAATCTTTTCAGGATAAACCCTAGCAGAACACATGCATCAACACCCACAGACCTACCACCCATAGGAACACTCCTAAAGAACCAAGCAGATTATACAACCACAGAGATTTGCAGCTGAAATGGCAGGCTCTTCATATCTTACAGAATCCCACCCACATAGTGGAAACGTCCTTCCAAAAGAAATAAGGTCACCTGCAAAGTTCACACATAAACAAGTCTCCAGGCAATTATTTGGATTGTCCACAAAGAATAGATTTGATCCACCCCTGTAAAGGAATGCATCTGCACACTTGATATGGATAATACTGTCTCCAGGAACTGACCTATCACAAGAATGGACTCCAGACTTGTGCTTCGTGGGTTTTTTTTCTCGTGGTCCTATATGATAACCACCTGGTCAGTCAGGTGATACCACAGCTCACAAAACAAAGAAGCGAAAGGACACAATCATGAATTTATGTTTACCGTGTTGTCTATTCTAGGTAAGTATATATCTGACTATATGCAGAAACATATATTGTCTTTAACAGTGAGTGTGCATCTGATTATTTTCTTAAGCATATATTGTCTTTAACATTGAGTGTACATCTGATTATATACACAAACACATATTGTCTTTAACAGTGAGTGTCTGCTGTTCATTCACTTTATATCTAGGTGCTGTTCATTCACCTTATATCTAGGTGTCAGCCATAGCAGCCCCAGCTTAAGCACACTTGTTACACTTTCTTATATTTAAATTTCTGGGTTAATATGTTTGTGTTGTGTTATTTCATTTTTGTTACTATTTGTATTATAATTGTTATTTTAAAGGTTGTATCTATTAATATTCATGGGTTAAGACTCTAAAGTTAAGATGAGCACATTTTGCAATTGTATTAGGAAACTGAATTGTGACATGGGGCCAGATTCTGTAAAGCCTATACTAAGTGAACACAATATATATTCAATAAAATTATCACATTGTTTGTGCTTTCGAGTCACTCAGAAATATTACATTAAGTGTATATGTAGTTTTCACTTTGTGGTAACCTTTATGAAATCCTGTCAATATTTATAGCTGCAAGAATATCAGTAGGAAAGCTAAAATTAGGAGGAAGACGGTGTGAGTTATATCTGTGTTGTCTGTTCACTCACAATGGTTTACACTTAGTGTAGGTATTAGTGAGTCCCAGGGATAGTAACGTAAATTCTGCTTAAGTTGCACTTTGGCACCTCTGCATTATTTGGCTAGTTCTGCAGCTCTAAAAGAAAGGTTGCAATGTTTTATTTGACCTAGACTGGGTTGGCACAGCAAGATTAAATAATGGATCATGAAGAAAGGTGGTTTTAGCTAAATCAAAAACACTTGAAGGCCCAATAATCCATGATTCCATATTTGCTCCTAATTGTGACACTCTAGACTTTTTGCCTTTTTGTTTCCAATCTGTTTGCAACCTTCAAGTATTAAAAAAAAAATAATAATCACAGCTCCTAATGATCATAGGTGGAGATTTTAATGTTGTTTGGTTGAGAACCAAATCACTAATAACCAAGTAACCGCTTGGTAATTGCACGCACAAAGGAAATCAAACTCATTAAGTAAAAACTGTAACATTTATTGAGCACTTTTTTATCTTTTTGCAAGACTTCATCAGAATAGTGAAAATCAATCCATAGTCTATTTTTATAACCAAGTAAACCATACTATTGGTGCATGTAATTGCATCACTTCCTTTATGTTCACGTTAATCTTATTATCATAAAACCACGGTATACTAACATCATTAATAAACTTTACTGATTTCAATATAATCGGAATTAAATTAATAATGACTCATCATACTATCTTTAACATAATATTTTCTGGGTAAGGCATTGTTCCTTTAAAAACTCACTATTTTTAAAAATGAAACCACAGTGTCTTGTTTGTTCTTATAGAACCACAGGCCTTTTTAGCAAAAGATATTACTTTTAATCAACACATTATTCACTCAGTTGAATGTATATTTTGAAAATGAATTAGTTCTCTCAGGATACTGTATCTTATTGTACATAAAGTTAAAATTTAGCTGCTTGCATTTTCAAGACTAGTCTCATTGATAATTGCCCACTGAGTCCGTGAAGTGCACCTCCATTAAAGCCTAATTTCCATATTAATGTTACTTAGTTATTATTTTTTTTCCACACTTTGGGAGCCTGCACTAGTTAGTGAGGACCAAATCATTCCTGTTCAGGCAGGCATATTAAGGCTCAAAGACTTTTACTAGAGAGAATGGAGGTCTTAGGTTTCAAAGATGTAAGGAAGCTTCTGCACCTATCAGTCTCTGGGTACACTTTTACTACCCCCTCAGGTGAAAACAGCAGTAGAATTTTCTTCCCTTTATCTGCCTCTAGGCTTACAGATGATGCAATAAATATGGAAGTTACCTCATGTCACCTATCTGATTATGGTATAGAAACGTTCTTCGGGTAACCAAAGAGTCCACAAGCCAAGTAATCCTGTTACAACTCTCATTTAACCCTGGAGGATTGAAGGCATCTAATCTAAGTTGCCATTCGAGCTCCCAGTTCTCCAATAAGAGAGATGTAGGAACCAATTATTGTCAACACTGACTGTGAAGCTGAAGAGGGTGAAAGTGGTCCCAGAAGGAGTAATAGGAATCGCAAAAAAGATGGACAACAAGAGACATCTAGTAGGGATTCTAACAACAGTAATGCCAACAATGCAATTCCCAAATCAAATCAAAAAAATTTTTTAGGGAACTGCAACAACCAACAACATGGGGGCAAGGGCAGGAACTGGAACAGATAACAGGTCTTGCAACCAGTGAGAACAGGATTGATTTTCCAAAAATACTACATAATGTAAAGGGAGTCTTTACTATCTACAATTTTTCTTCATTAGAGTTGGAACCTGAGCTAGTTGAATTGCTAGCTCTTGGTAACACCTTTGTTCCCTCTAGACATTGTGATGTGGCTAAGTTGTTGATTGATTTAAAATGTTATGCACGAAAGCTTAATTTGAAGCTATTATTTAATAATGTTATGGATAATGTGAATAATGGTTTGAAACTTTCTAGCATTTTTAACCCCCCATTACATGTTGTGTTGCGGATGTTTGAAAATGCATGCGAGTTGGACATTAGACACATGAACAGAGCACACACCCCTATGACTAATACATTTAACATCACAAGGGAACAAGTGTCAGCACTTAACCATCTACGCGAATCCTCTGTCAGAGTAATTAAACCAGACAAGGGGGGCGGTCTGGTTATTTTTGAAAAAAATGACTACATAGAAAGAATGCTACTGGTATTAGACTCTCCAGCTTATGAAACCTCTTCCCTTAATGTAATGAATGGTTGCCTCAATAGATTGAGAGGCTACTTTAGAGATTTATTTATAAATGGCAGAATAGACATGGATATGTATAAATACATTGACATCTCCCAACCAAGGGTCCCAGTTATGTTTGGTATACCCAAAGTTCATAAAAACTGTAGAGACCCGCCCAAGAGGGCATTAGTGGATGGGAGGTGTTCTATTTCCTATCCATGTTCTGAATATATAGACTTTCTGCTCTCAAAATACATTAAGCTTATTCCAAGTATTTGTAAAGACTCGTGGACCTTTTTAACAAACATTAACAATATTAGCTATGACAGTTCCTACAATTTTCTTACCATCGACGTTGTCGATTTGTAGACCTCCATTCCCCATCAGGAAGCAACGGAATGGATCGGTTTACTTTTAGGTAAGTTAAAAGCAGCTAAAATGGAAATAGACAACATCACAGAGCTCCTAGACATTGTACTTACTTCCAACTTCTTTCTGTTTGAGAAAGAATATTACATCCAAAAACAGGGGGTAGCCATGGGCTCCCCCTGAGGGGCCAGTGTGGCGAATATGGTCATGGCGTATTGGGAGGAACATTACATTTTGGATAACCCTGACTGGATGCAACACATTTGTTACTACACCCGTTTTTTAGATGATGTTTTCATCCTTTTTAAGGGGGATGCACAGTTGGCGCAATCATTTGTAGACTATATCAACCACACTACAACTTTTCTTAAGTTTACATACCATTTTTCGAGTGAAGGGATTGACTATTTAGATGTGAAACTGGTTAAGGATAGATTTAACTCTAAATTTCAGTCCAAAATTTTTAGGAAGGAAACTTATGTCAATTCCTTCCTTCACTACTCGAGCTCTCACCCTTTTAAACAAAAGAGGGCAATTGTCAAAGGACAATTAGTTAGAGCAGTAAAAATGTGTAGTAAGCTAACTGACTTTTTAATTGAGTGTTCATTTTTGAAAGATATGTTCACCAATAGGGGATACCCTCAGGCTCTAGTAGATGAACTAATAGAAGAGGTAGAACACAAGAGAAGTAACGGGTTTTACAAACCACTGCTCCATCAAGAAGATCTAGTCTTTCTCAATATGGGTGAAGATGTGACCATCACAAGTGTTTTTGACAGTTCCAACATGGGTACAAATGTCAATTTAGTCCCTATGTCTTTGAGTTTTACCACTACCTTTAACAACAATTCTAAGCAAATTTTAGAAATTATTCAAAAAAACTGGTACTTTATTTCTACCAACCCTTTTCTTGTAGAGAAGCTGGGGACAAAACCCCGGATAGTCTACAAAAGAGGAATTAACATCAAGGAACTATTACAAAGGGATTTAGGGTCTAATCCCCTTAACAGACTAAAAGGTTCCTTTGCCTGTGGGTTATGTAACTGGTGCAAAGTCATCCGCACCGGTAATACATTTTGTATAAGGGATTTAAAATATGACATTAAATTTAAAATTAATTGTGAAACTAAGTCAGTTATTTATATTGCTTTCTGTGTTTGTTGCTCAGTTTTCTATGTCGATAAAAAACTGTAAAAGTGACAACGCACTGGCTAAGCATATAATAAAAAATCGAGGACACAGTTTCCAATTTATGGGTATTGACCATATGCCACCTTCAATTCGTGGCGGCCCTACATCTCTCTTATTGGAGAACCGGGAGCTCGAATGGCAACTTAGATTAGATGCCTTCAATCCTCCAGGGTTAAATGAGAGTTGTAACAGGATTACTTGGCTTGTGGACTCTTTGGTTACCTGAAGAACGTTTCTACAGTTTGTTTCTCCCTTGGCTTGTAACAATCTGATTATGGTGGTTAGAGCCTGTCATCAGACTAAAGTTTGCACACTTCCTTTGGGGACTGACTGTGGAGACTGGCCTCCCTTATCCTTACAGACCCAACAACCAAAGCTTTTATCATAGAGGAAGTACAGACTATTTTCATCAAGCCCCCATCCATACAATGCCATACTTCAGCTTGTAAGATTCATTCAAATTTCATTTTAGAGATATTTGATCTACAGCTAAGGTGAGATTATTAGAATCTATGAATGTGCAGATCAGAACCTTTGAAACCCATATTCAGGTAGCGTCCGCTAAAGTTAGACTTTATAAATTTCAATGTAAACAAGAAGTCTGGAGAAAAAGTCACTTATAAGACTTCCGAATATGCATTTTTCTGAAAGAGATCAATTATACCTTTTAGGATATATGGATATTCAGATCAGAATCTCTGAAACTAAACTTAACTTTTATTGGTTTCAATATAAACAGGAAGTGTGGAGGTAAAATCATTCAAAAGACTTCCATATATGTTTTTTTTTTCACAATTATACCTAAAAGGGGAGTATTTCAGGCCTGGGCCCACTTGCCTGGGAAACAGCAAGCTTACAGGCCTTTCAGAGCAGAGAGAGCACACTAAGATTGATTGTATAAGAACATGAAGAATTGACACATTTTTTCCTTCTTTATACCCCCTCTTTGCTCCTAGGGAATTCTGCGTATGATATTTGGCCAGAGCTGAATGGATATCAAAAGAGATGAATGTTTACTGAAATTTCCTGTCTGCCATGAAAAACACTTCAGTCTCCTTACTTTCTCTCATCAGTTAACGGACCCTGCCAGCAGCTGTCTGTTGCATCTAGAATCGTTAGAAATGTCCCGCTGACTCCCAGCATATACGGAAGAGGTTGTGCCATTATTTACACTGCTGTCTCTGCCATTTGCATTCCCTCTCTCTCCATCTCTTCTCTCTCACATCAGGGACCATTTCATACATGTTTAAGCATTCTTTGCTCATCCATCGTGTTAAGGTCACCACTCCCACTATTACATCTGATTTTGGGACAGTTGCTAATCTTTCCAACTCACTAAGAGGTGCAACTAAGAGTTATTTTGTTTTCAGCAAACACCCGCAAGGGATGGTGTAATTCAGAAAACAAGAATTCTGAATTTGGAAAAACAGTAGTTAAGGAAATCATACCTTTCCATGACAAACATACAATGGATATTAACATGTCAGTCATAAGGACCAATATACTTGTAAATCTAGACTTATTTTACATCGTCCTCTACTTTCATTAGCTGAGACAGCTGCACTTACTTGTAGATGATGTTGCAAGGTAGGTAATGGGAAGAAAAATTCCAAAATAGCCTAGCTGATAGTAATTCTTAGGTAGATGATCAATCCCTAAATTAAAGGGGTAGTAATTTGTGGGATTTTTAGATGATAGGCTACAAATAATCACACATTCATCTGCCTAGTAGCAGATGATGTCCGCTATCTCATTCATAGAAACGGCCTTTGGATAAATGAAAGAACAACACATTAGTGTAGGAAAATGCAGGTACTGATATTATAAACACTTACATATGCTCATATCATCGCAGCAGTCACAGATGCCTGAACTCCAGTCAGATTCTTGAATCATAACAGTCTGAGATACCCTCTGGGGCTGTGTTACTGTTGCCATTCTATCTGAAAAGGAAGAATGCATAATAATGAAGCTTGACAGTATGTGATGGACATTTGTTGTGCATGAATTATTTGTTTTAGTGTGTGTTATACAAGTGAGACTACTGCTGTTCCAATGCAGTGTAAAAGGTTACCTGCTCTTTTTGTGTTCCACCAGTCTTATGGTCAATAATGCAATGGAATGGACCATGCATAGGTATACATTATTGTAATTTAATCAAGAAGCATTGCTATGCTGAATACTGTAACATATTACTATAAAAAAACTCTCTTTCTTTTTTTGATATATGGCATATAAAGCCACCATTTTATTTAGAATAGGAATGTGTTGCATATGTTGATACTATTGTTATTGCACTTTTATATCTGTTCTGCAAATTTTAAACGTGTTTTTTTCACTTTATTTTGTTCTAATTACTGACATGCTTATGTTACTGTTTTTTTAAGAACCATTACTCAATACCTCTTTTTTTCTGAATTGTACTTTTATTACTTGTTCCTTTTTGATGATCCATAACCCTTTCTTCATGCAGTCATATCTAGTATTGCTATACTTATTTAATGCAAATACAAGCTTTCTGATAGTGTTACCCATACTTACCCATGTGCTGAGTAAAACCATACTTGGCACTTCATCTCTATTTAAAATGTTGTCATTGCCATTTACTTTATCCATTTGATCACCGAGAAAGTCTGATATGGGAGGTACCCATTTCCAGCAGAGACATGGTCATTTTTAGGATACAGCTTATCCTAGGGCGGAGCTAGAACAGAGACAGATTTTTAGCTACTAAGTCTGTCAGAGTGGCTTTAAAGGACTGAAGTAAGGTTACTGAATGGATGGATATGGGTAAGAAGTTCTAGGCCTTAACAACATGGCATGAGTACAGACCATGCCTAGCAGACTTGATAGCTGTGTGGACAGGGAGGTGTTTTTGGCCATTTTATCATAATGACCGAGTGGGTATATAACTGTATAGAATGGTATTTAATGCTGGACAAGCAGATGGATGCTAGATAATTTTATAGATGGTGAGAAGTCCATGAGGTAGATCTAACCAGTTTAGGCCTTTTTAGTGTTAATTGTGGGTTCAGAAAGGGGTATTTCATGAAAATGTAGCCAACTTATTATACCACTGTTCAAGTTTTGCTTTTTGTGATGCCTGTAGGTTAGTAAGGATGGGAGCACCATGAATTAGTGAGAGAATGAGGCATGTAGCAGAAAGTGCAGTTTTAGCTGCATTTGTGAGAAATGTTTTGGCTCTCTGAAGCATCTCTAGTTTTTTTTTCCTTAGGTGAGTTTTTTTTTAAATGCAATTGTGCATATGCAGGTAGAATTTAAGAATACCATCCACTATCATCATTTATTTGCTATGAGATGTCACTTTAGTAGTTGTATTAAGAAAGATGGTTTTAATTTTTTTTTTCTCAAGAGAGAGGGATTTGGGGAAAATTGTTTTCTGGGGGGTGAGCATGAGCTGTGAGTTACAAAGCCATATTTCAGTCATGATTATTTATTTATTTTTATTTTGCATTTGATTGTTGCGGGAGGTAACATTGACCACAACTGGTCATTTGCAGATATTACCCATTTGAAATAATATACAAAGAAGAAGAAAAAACAAAAAAGAAAAGAGAGGCAAAATAATATAGCAAATAACATTTCCTGGTTATGTTTTATTGTTTATATTCTTTATATAATGTTGACTCAGTCTGTTATACACATCAGCTCATAGACTATGTCCTAGCTGTGCTATTTTTAAGTTTAGCTTCACTCTGCTACATAAGCTGCGTTTTGATTAACAGTTTTTCTATATATCTGATTATCATTTTTAGTAAGCCGTGAAAGACAATGAAATACGTCTATATTGTTTCTATGGCAGTGCTTGCAATGTGCATTTGTAACAATAAATGCCATCAATTCAAAAGCTTTAATATAGTAGGAGTATCTGTTAAGAATGATGTTTGAAGCACACAAGGCAATTTGCCTGAATGAAGAAATAAAGGTTATGGATTCAATTTAGAATTATTTCTGGTTTCTTGAAAATAAGTTTTTATAAACCAACTGCCAAAACATATCAGCTAAAACTTAAAATTTTGTGATGATGTCACCATATTTTATGGCATTTGGAAACAATTTCAGAAAAGCATACTTTGGTATAAATTTCTTCAAACAGAACTATCTATATGTTTAGGAGAGACACCAAAGAGTACTTTATAGGGTCAGCAATGTGTCAGATAATATAAAAAAGGAAATAAATATGGTAGGTGATCTATGAACAACAAAGGGCCAGGGGGAATAAAAAAGTATAAGTGTAATGAATTTTTTTTTTTTTTAATATACGTGTATTTGCAGAACTTCTAATGTTACATGCATTGATACGTCTACATTTTCTAGTATGGCATGCAGCAGTGTTGTTTTATCTTCTAACACTGAACAGACATGTCTGCTGTTTCTATTGCCAGCTAATGTTTTAAGGAACTAAAATATGCTGCCTGTGCTAAAAGGAAGTGAATGCTTTTCAGTACCATACAACTCTTCGGAGACACATTTTTTCACCTTAGAAAAACAAAGTGATACATTCAAAAAATACAGAAATATTGAAAATTATTTCAGATTTTATATAACCTTAGGGCCTGAGACATTAAATCAAAATGCAATTAATGTACTAAGATGATCATTAAAAGTGGATAAAAATACATTGCAGTAAAAAAACAGGAACACACCATCAAACTATTAAGAACAATAAAGCAATAGCATTATAACAGTACAGCTTTTGAACAAGGCTCCTGGTCAGTGCATAACAATAAATATTTGCAATTCAATTTATATTACAGTCAGCCTATCACAAAACAATTAAAATCACATGATCAAAAGTTTAAACTAATAATACAAAAAATATAATATATACCTACACTGCAAAAATTAAATAATAAAAAGCAATTATCTTTAGTTGCTAACACTGATAATTTTGATAATTTAAGCCAGGGAAAACATCTGCCCTAAGTTCCTTGTGGATCTCTTCAGCATCCAAATGTGATTTTACTTTTCCTTGATAAAAATACATTGGGGAGGTTCAATAGAGAGCCATGCAGGAAATGTTTGTCACAATTTGTATACGTTATAAAACAGTGTTTTCTATATTCAAAAGATTTCAAGAAATGGATACAATGGTCCCAAGATTTCAATACATCAGTACAATGACAGAATGCAGGTAGACCAAAATATGATGCCAACAAATAAGCAAACAGGATTTACTGACTTTTAGGAAAAGCACAAAAATATTTTCAAAATTATCATAACTGACATAACAAATGTTTTGAAACTGGAAGCATTTTAGAGAAACATTTGAGTTTGTCTTGGAAGCATTTTAGAAAAACATTGGAGTTTGTCTGTGGAGAGGATGGGTGAAACATTTTATTTCATATTACCAGTATTACTTGCAGTGAATAGGCAGCATTAAAAAAGCTGCAATAAACCATCAAAATCATGGACATACAATGCTGCATTCAAGAAATATGCAAAAAAAAAAAAAAAAAAGAAGGAAATAGATGAGCGCTCAACTCCTATTGTTTATATATCTTGACTAGATTTTTCAAACTAAAATACGGGCACAATAAAAGTTTTATGACAATTAGCACTAATGTATTTTTCTATCAAACATCAAGTTGTATATTCCAGACAGTGGCAAATAAACATGATAGTCAGAAGCTATGAATATTCTCTCGAAAGGTTAGTAAAAGATCAAGGAATACAGCTTACAATTATTAAACATGATGGCACTTATTGAATTAGTGGGTCTATATCAATTTGTCAAGTTGTTCATTTCCATGAACCTTTCTTCATTGACCCGAAACCACAGAATGTTCACTTCAGTGAATGTTCATATCAAAAAAGCATTTAAACAGGCAAAGTAAGCAGCTGGCCAGTACTACAACTGTAACACACACACACACACACACACTGCAATATGTCAAACCTATCCAAGTGGGGGGCTGCACCCCAAGCCCACCTCCCCCAACTATATATGCCAACTCCAAAATCACAAAATAGTGGGGAAAAGGGCAAATTTCTACTGTTGACCAACTGCTTCTTTTATCTATGTAAATCTTTCCTAGATGTGAACATTGGCCAAAGTATACTTTCAGTGGTTTCGGGTTGATGAAGAAAGGTTCATGGAAATGAACAACTTGACAAATTGATATAGACCTGAATTAGTATAATACTTCAAGGATCAGAGTTCAACAGTATGTACAGTCTTTTGGGTTGATACTGATGTGAAGAATAAAGTTCAGATATTAAATTTTATCTTGGATATTAATTGTATGAGTATAGGGAATTTCAGTAACATATAACACTGAGTACATCAAATGCCTTTAGTTATGAGTGTGAGTGAGTTTGACAGTATGACTAGGAGCGAGAAAGAGTGAGTGACAAACTAAGAGTACAAATAAGAGAGTGTGAGTGAGAGCAGGACAGAGACAGAGAATAAGAGAGTGTGAGTGAGAGCAGGACAGAGACAGAGAATCAGAATGAGTGTGTGAATGAGAGTGGGAGGGTGAGAGTGGGAGTGCAAATGAGAGAGTGATAATGGCAGGATATTCTACTCATAAAAAGTGTGTAATATGATGAAAACAGGAAACCAGTATATGGCTATACAGGTAAGATAAAACCATTTTCTGCTTACAGACTAGTAGTCTTGTACAAGCCTGTCCAGTTATATAAGTTCCATAGTCATAAACTATCTGACACTTTTTTCTTCTTTACTGATGCCTTTATTATCAGACTTAATTCCTGAGCAATACCTGAAAAAATATCATTTTTATATGCTATATCAGAACTGAGTAATAGTATTTGTAGCAAATAAAATGCATATATACAGGAGTTTTTTTTTTAAGGCAGAGAGCGTATGTGTGTGTGTGTGTGTGTGTGTGTGCGTGTGTGTGTGTGTGTGTGTGTGTGTGTGTGTGCGTGTGCGTGCGTGTGTGTAGTTTGTCTCCTGCTGTATCTATCTGATAAGGCAGCATACTCAAAGAACTCAACTCTATTTAAGATGTATACTGTAAGGCAAACAGAAAGTTGTTTAGAATTTAGGACTGACATGTAAGGGTTAACTCCGCAGGTTTAAAATGCAAGTTGCTGCAGCTAAGAAATGATGGTGCTTAAGCAGTAAGCATGTATGACTCAGTGTTCCAGTTATGCTGTAACATCAGATAAGCCTAAACAAACACAACCTCTCTGCTTTATTGCACGTTTTATTATTCCTGCTTAAACATTATTTTTTTGAACATCAGCTATTGCAATACCTATGTGAAATCAGCAAAATCCCTGACATGCTTTACAAATATCAACTCCAAAAGAGGCCAGCACTCAAGTGAGAGGTTAATGCAGACTTTATTAAGCCGACGAAACATCCGCAGACATGAAACCTTTGCTGTTGTTTTCATACCTTATAAATATATATATATATATATATATATATATATATATATATGTTGTTTTTTTATTTTCTTAAATGACAACTCATGGATAGTCATGTTTTTGATATATGTTTCTAAAAGTAGCTGCTTACAATTTTGAAACCTCTCTTTTGAGCTGTATAACCCTTTATAAAGACTTCTGCAGAATATGTGCAAAGATTATAGGCACAATGTTGTACGTTACTTGAAACGTTACCCTTGGGAACCAGGACAACTGTTTCCTGCCATGCCTCAGCAACATAACAGGTTCAGGGTGTAAGGTTTACTAAAACAAATAAAACATGGAGAAACTGTATATTTACCACTCTTAAAAAATATCACGTAGCCCATCTGACCATGTTGGTTAGTGGAATCTTACTTTACTTAGTAGCAAAACAGCTATTTTTTTCAGTTATCAAGAGGCATATGCTGGTAATAACTACTGGTTGCAAAGAAGAAATGTTGAATAACCTACTTCTGGGTAAGAAGAAGTCATCACATAGTAACTCAACAATATTTGTGTGAAAAAAAATAATTCTAAGGTAAAAAGTAAAATTAATTAAATGAATATTGTCATGGACTTGGGTGCATATTATGTCTGTGAAAGAACATATGACAAGCCTGACCCACTGTCATAAGCCATTATATGTTCACTTTTATATAAACCAATTAAGGGATTGTAAAATATTGAAAATATATTTTAATACATAAAGATTTTTTTAAATGTTTCATTACAGTATATATTCTCAGTAGGGCAAGCTGTCTCACCGATACCCTTGAATATTTCCTATTTTTGAATATAAATTAAATTATCTAAGCTCTGTATATGCAAAATACATTTCTCTTAAATCTTTTTCTTGGAACACGAATTATGTTAGAGGTGGGACTTATGTATTTTTGATTGGCAGGTGTTCATGTCTTTGTTTCCTATTGTTTTCACTGGCATTATAGTGTAGAATGTGCAAGTCCTTGATGAGAAGGTTACTGCTACACATCACTGCTCAAATTTTTTGCTGATAATTCATCATAGATATTTTTGAAGTACTATTTTTATGTTTTGGACATTATGGATTTACTGTGAAAGCTGTTTTATATCATTTAAATAAAAATAAAATGATGGCATTTGCAGTTTATTATATAATGCTGTCTTAAACGTGAGTATATTTAGCCTCAACCTAAAACTGTAAAAGATGTGTTCAGTCTATGTAAATATGTTAAATCCTAAGCTTTAATGCTATGTTATTAGTCACTGTTAACTTTGGTACTAGGTAAATTTGAATGCTTCTATATACACCTTATATTTTGCTTAAAATTTAACTCTGCAGCTTTTCTCTCCGGGCCTCCACTGAAAATGGACATGCATCCAGTCGGACTTTCATGGTCAACAAATGTAAAATAAACTAATAAATAATAATAAATAAATATTTTTTTTTATCAGCACCAGTTAATTTAGTGGTGTAATGTAGGACTGACAATGCAGTATTGATTAAATGGTGATGTAAGACATATATTTACCCTCCAGAGCTGTTATTTATTTTATTATGAACTTTTGTATACTTAAGTTTCTTTTTCTTTTGGGGGTTCCTAAAATATGCAGTTTAGTCTGAAGTTAAAAAAGCGGCAAGTGCCTGTTCACTATTTGTATCACACAGCTTTATATTATGAAAAAAGTCTACTTTTGGAAATATTTTGTATTCTTTATTAACTCACATGCTTCTGTACTATAAATGAGGTTTGCTTAAGCACATGTTTTAGTCCTTAATCCACTGATAGATGTGAGGTGTAGGGGAAGTGAGTGGTCCTTAAGCTATGGTGTTGCTGGGGACTCATGTGTGAGGGGGAGATAGTTGTAAGTGATGCAAGGCAGTAGGGAGGGCAGGGGGGGCGGACCACCAATTAATATATGTTAACTATTTCTGCAAAAAGCTAAGTACGTTATAAACAAAGATTAATACACTAATCAAATTTATTACACAAGTGAAGAGAGATAAAACAAACATACTGTTTATTAGTAGCCTGCTGATCTATATTCGGAATTATGTTACTGGAATGTCAAGACCGTCTTGTAACAGCAACTAAAGAAAGTCAGAATGTAAATGCTGTATTTTATCACTTTGTCTTACATTTATGTTCGTTTAATAATAGATTTGATACACACACACACACACACACACACAGAAAAAAAAAATATATATATATTTTTTTTACAGTATTGTAGGGACTTGCATATGATGGAAGTTGTTAAAGGGATGTTTGCCCATCTGCAAAGAAATCTTGGGAGTGTCACTGTTTTAATTAGCAGCACACCCCCAGGTTTTTAGATATTTTGGGGTTGAATAATCAAATTAAATTAAACAATTAGGATTATTAACTGTAAACCCTAATAAGTTCAAGGAAATTATGTTCATAAATCCATGGGTCTGAAATATATCTGTCAATCATGCACGGTTTAGAAAAATACTTTATGGTAGTAGTTGCATATAAAAATAATTAAGAATCTGGTGAAGTGCAAGTAAAAAATTATGAAATAATTGTATGTGTTTAGTTATACATGTTACATTTTTTTTGTTAACTCAGGCATTAATTTTCATATTTGATAAATTATCTTCTGCCATACTTCCTCAAAACAATAAAACAAGAAACATGACTGCCCAACAGTATAGAACCCGATGGAAGCAATTTTGAAAGAAAGTTTCTAAAACCTCAGTATACAAAGGGAAGTATTATATGACAGATGAAAACCTCAGGAAACATTTACTAATTTTTTAATGTTGCATAAGTGTTGTGTTTCATCCCTTGCTGGATAAAACTGTTCATATCCTTCAAATTTAATGAATTCTGCCAGAGTCTCACAGAATCCATCTGCACAGTCCTCCTTAACTCACAAGAGTGAGATAAAATTTTACAGTTGTATGACATGAATTACAAATAATCCACTGCAGAACAAATACACTAATTTGTGATAAATCATTGTATCCTTTTTATCACACCTTTTATACTGACCATTGCAGTGATACTGACAACCTGTGAATTATCATAGCATACTTGCATCTCTTTCAGCCATTTTTGTCTGTTGCAGTTCTGGGACTGCTACTTGAAATATATGAAACAGCAATATAGGTCTCTGGTGCAAAGTAAGCAAAGTAGTGTCCCATATACATATGTGTATATATATATATATATATATATATATATATATATATATATATATATATATATATATATATATATATAAACTTCAGAACATTAAAGTACACAGATCTTGAATGACTAAACTTCAATTATGAAAGATCAGAAGCCAAAACACTGAAGAAGACTTAGGTGCCACCCTATAGTCCCCCCACAGTCCCTGCTAATTACGTACCAACTCCAAGATTGCCCTACAAGGGAAAAAGAGAAAATCCCTCATCTCTTCGGTTCAGAATCTCACACTTAATGGTGATGGATTCTGTGTGTTTTTGTGTGTGTTTGTGTGTAGCAGGTACTAGATATAGTCAGTATATTATGGTAGCAAAATCTTTTGGTAGACCAGTTAAATGTGAATCACTTAGAAAAGCAATTTTTAAAAACAAAGCTTACAGTCTGACTCATCAGTGGCATTTTATTCTTATGGACAGGAATTTTTGAAGCTGAGAATGGGGACTCTTGGTGGACCCTGCTCAGATTCACTGAGTCTCCTGGTACATGTAAAGCGTAAGTCCAGTGTAGGGCAACCAAGACTATATTCTTGGGAGTACATTAGGACTACAAGGTAACTTGCCCTGACCTGCGGGCCAGATATGTGAACTACAGGGATTTTTGTATTCCACTGCAAAACATTGTAGCTCTAACAGAAAACATGGAATGGAATTTTGAATTATCCATAATTTTATTAACCAAATGTGCTGTCTTCTTAAATTGTGAATACTGCTTCTTAAGTACACCTCTGGAAAATATTCAAAATCTCTAGGCCCAGTATTGTCCATTGTCCTGGTGTGTAGTATTGTAATGCAGACCATCCAACATGCTCTTGCAGACAATAGGCAGTTGTACTTCATAACTGAAGACAACTGGTGGGAAGATGATTAAGATGGCAGAAACTGAAGCAAAATATTTTAAGTCTTAGATTCCAACATTTCTGAATTCTCTTCCGAACTTCTAATACATGAAAGTTCACTTTTTTGCAGTACTGCCACCCAAAGAATAGTGTGAAAGCCTCCTGCAATCACAATCTAAAATCACTATAAAATGTGAAAAACACATGCAGGAGTTATAAGGGATTTAATCCTACAGTTTCTAATGTTTTGTTTCAAGGACTTTATGAGTACCCCACATTGTATTTTTTTTTTACATACTAAAATAACTTTCAAACGTTTATGATTAGCCTTGTAAATATATACAATAACAAGGCAATCTATGGATATTTTATTTGATATAGGAAACCAGATTTCTTGTTTTGTCCTGCCCACAATTCTGGGAAATGCCTTATCAACAAAATGCTCTGGGCTCAAGCAATAAAGAAATTGATTATGACACTAAATTTAATTTAGTTAATCATCTTCAGCTACGTAATGCTGACAAGTTATTTTGGTAAGCTATGTAGATGTCAGCTGCACAGCCCTGGGCTTTCAGGTAATCATTCATTTACTACTTTTACATACAGCAAAATACAAAGTAATGCTGCAAGGGAGAATATGAATTACAAGTTCAGAAATCAGAACAAAATGCAGTAATATTCACACCATTTTCAAATAGAAAGGGTAAAATTTTGTTTAAGGCTTTGGCTTGTGGTAATACAGCTAAATTTAAAATGTTTTCTTTTTAAAAAGTTAAACATTTTCAATTTACTTGATGGTTTGAAAAGAAGACACATTCACTGCTAGAAAGTATATACATATGGTTTACTATCAAAACGCTGAAAATAAAAAAAATAAAAAATCCACTTACTTGATTGAACCAACATTTCGAATGTGGCAGTGTCACGTGTACAGAATGTGGAACATCATCAATCTGATGTCCGCATTCAGCCAAATTGTCAGAATGTCAGAAGGTAACCCCCGGGATTTTTGCTGAAGCTGGTGTGCGAACTGTACATCTACAACACAAGCATTTACAGTTTTGCAGGGGGGCAAGCCCCGCTGCACCCCTCACACCCCCTGCAAATTATATATTCCAATTCCAAGACAGCACTACTACGAGGAAAATGGTAACTTTCCTTATCACCACTGTAGTGCGATCTGTTATCAGAATGCTGAATGCACATTAGTGAATTTACACTAGCATTCACTAATGTACTTTTCAACATTTGCAGAACAATAGTATGTAAACTGGAAAAGACACATTCGTTCAGTAAATGCCATTCCACTTTTTGAGTCCAAGATGGACTACTTAAGGATGAATCTTTCCACACAAAGTAAGGTGAGAAATGGCCATTTGCTTGTGTTCACTGAAACTTGGCTCAAGACCAGTATAAATGACACTACAATATATGTAGAGGGGATGTCATTATTTCGTGGTGATAGAATTTGATCTTTGTGTGACAAATCACATGGAGGAGGTATGTGTCTGTGCTGTGTGTGTGTATGTGTATATCAATAACAGCTGGTGTAGAAACTGTGAAATTATACCATGACCCCCCCCAAAACGTGCATGCTGATTGGCCAGCGTGCTATGTTAAATGGGTTTAACATGAAATCAAGATCTCCGTTGCCCATGTTAAATGAGTTTGAGACAGTTTTCTGATGTCAGACATCTGCGGAAGGGCAGTAAACAGGCATTATACTATGCCATTACTTAAGAAAAGTATTAGTTTCTTTCTTAAATAATGTCATGGTATAATATCACCTCTCACAGCTCAGAGAACATAAAGTTTGTGTCAATAAAATGAAGGTCCTTCTACTTACCTAGGCTGTTCAGTGGAGTGAACTTAACAGTTGTCTACATTCCTCCTAGTGCTAATACAACTAAGCATTAAATATTCTGTATCTAAGTAGAGGTATAAAAGAGGCAAGAAGGACCCACAGATGTAACATTCAGGGACACTTCTCTTATCAAAGGGACTCCAGACATGTCTGTCAAGTCATACAAGCAACAATCAACTACAGGCATGCATCCTGCCTGTGTGATGACAACACAGAATTTCTGAACAAACACGTACTTCAGCAGATCTGGCATGGATGATAACAGTGTAGCAAGTAAGCTCCCTGTTGAACAGGGTGAAGAGGTGCTATGTCTCATCACATCTCATGTTGTAATGACCTTGATGAGAGTAAACCCAAGAAAAGCAGCTGGTCCTGATAATATTATGGGAAAGGTTCATAGAGAATGTGCTACTCAACTGTCCACTGTATTAACTGATATTTTCAATATATTCCTGCATCTAGCCACTGTACCTAAATGCTTCAAAAATATGACAATCATTCCCTTACCCAAGAAATCTCAGCCAACAAGTCTAAATGATTACTTACCAGTTGCTCTTACACCTATGGTAATGAAGTGTTTTTAACAACTAATCAAGAATCATATATCTTGAAATCTTTCTGCAACACTGGACACATTATAGTTTGCTTATAGATCTAACCGCTGCATGGCTGATGCTATAGCTATAGCACTTAATGAATCCTTGACCCATCTAGAGAACAGGAATTGCTATGTCAGATTGCTGTTCACCGATTTTAGTTCTGCCTTCAACATGGTCATCCCCCGGAATCTGATAGAGAAGCTGATCCAGCTGGGCATCGACACCCCTGTAACTGGATACTAGACTTTCTCATAAACAGACCCCAAAAAGTATGTGTGGGGAAATAACAGTTCAAACAGAATCGCACCGAGCGCCCCACAAGGCTGCGTCCTCAGTCCCCTACAATTCACCTTGCTGACACATAACTGCATGGCCAAGCATGAATCAAACAAAGTCATCAGGTTCATGGAGGATACCACTGCTGCAGGTCCTGTCAGGAATGGAGAAGAAATAGCCTGCAGGGAAGAAGTGGAGCATCTGATAGGCTGGTGCAACAGCAACAATCTGGCTTTAAATGTAAGCAAGACCAAAGAATTAATAGTAGATTTCAGGTTGAAAGAGGAGGTACTTCAACCTCTGGAAATTAAGGGGGTGGCAGTGGAAAGAGTCAAAAATACCAAGTTCCTGGGGGTGCATATCTCTGATGACTTATACTGGATGACTCATTAACCACACAGTTAAGAAGGCACAACAACGTCTGCACTTCCTATGACAAATGTGGAGGGCAAACCTGGCACAGACCATCCTCATTGCCTTCTATAGGGGGATCATCGTGAGTACCCTCATTAATAACATCATTGTATGGTATGCAAACTGCAAAGTATCTGACTGCAAGGCTCTCCAGAGGGTAGTGAAGGCAATGGAAAAAAAATCAATGGTTCTTCAATCCCATCCATGGATGGGATTGAAGAACCATGTGTGTGGGAAAAGCTGGGAAGATAATAGGGAACCCCACCCATCCTGCTTATGGCATGTTCTTCTGCCTCTCCTCGGGTAGACAATATCCCAGCTTACACTGCAAAACATTTACATTGAACAAGAGTTTCTTCCATCTTTCCATAAGGCTGTTGAACTCAAATGTCATGCATGACAGTAAATAACAGGATCAATATGCCACATCCTGTGGTATACTTGTCTATAGTAACTATTTGGCAATTACTTAATAACCAGAACAGTTAACCGATCTCTTCTATTACTATTAGTGCAATAGCCAGAATAATCACTCCATATACATGCAATATGAACAGAGTTTATCACACTGCTAATGTAGATGTGCAATATTCTAAGCAAATGACCATGGGAATTCTTATTCTGTCTTATTGCCCAATATGTGGTACATTTACATGTTAAGTATTCTAATTATTACTGTATGTGAATCTCTCTTACTGTCCCTCTAATTATATGTCATGTTAGATCTTGCACTGGGACCATGCAAGCAATGACTTTTCATTCAGTTGGCACTGTTTGGTACATCTAATTAAAAATAAAGTTTACTTTTGACTTAACTTGACATGTGTGTGTGTGGGCGAGTATATATATATATATATATATATATATATATATATATATATATATATATATACATAGTATGTCAACTGTATGTTCGCAACAGAATTTAGTTTGTAAGTTTGCCATATAAAAGTCTCATATAAAATAACTATACAGCAGTTAAAGCCATGACTACCAATATTAGCCAGGCAAGTAAGGGATACAGTATGTAAAATTTTACAGTAGAAGATCATTTTTCAGACAAACAGAGTATCTTTACAGGTTAAATTTAGCAGATCATAAATTGAAGTATGTATTGTTTTCTACACGTTTCACTTGGCAGAATTACCCTTAACTGTTATTATTGTACTAAGTGCAGAGTTGTACCTTGACAAGTCCCAAGCAATCTGCCAGAAGCCAAGGTTTTTAGTTTTTAGAAGACACTTACCCTAACACAGAACCTGAGATTTGATCAGATTGATTTTAACATGGGAATATCCAAAAAAAAAAAATTAGAATAGATTTATTTTCAAAATATTGGAGAAGGAGGGGCTGTTGGGATGGTTCTACCTGACTTCGTCGACAGCGCAGAAGACCGACAGCGGAATTCGGAGCTCCAGAAGACCGAAAACGAAGAAGACCGGTGGCAGAACATCGACAATGCAGAAGACCGACACGACGGATGACAACACCAACGCCGAGGATGCCGACATGGGGAAAGGCTGTGTGAGTATGCGGTAGTGACGGACGTTAGGGTGCGAGGCAGGTAAGTGTGGAGATTGACGGTCTGTGGGGATAGGGGTGGGTTAAGTGAGTTAGGGTTAGGGAGGCGATAGGGGTGGGTTAAGTGAGTTAGGGTTAGGGGCGATAGGGTGGGTTAAGTGAGTTAGGGTTAGGGAGCTAGGTAAGTGTGCGATAGTGACGGACCTTAGGGTTAGGGTAAGGTTTAGTGTGGGCTTGTAAGGATTTTGGTGTGCTTGTGTTGTGTGTGTGGTTTGTGGAATGGGGATGTGTTTTGTTTTAATTGTTATTGTGGTGTGTGGTGTGTGTATGGTTTTGTGGTTTGTGTACCGTGGTTTATTTCGGTTATGTGTGTTTTCGTGTTTATGGACTGTCGAATATGTGGTGTCGGTGATGTGGTTGTCGGTGTTGTGTGGTTTCGACTATGTCAGGTAGAACCGTTGGGATATAGCACAGCAATCATAAAGTCATCTGGAAGTTTCTGCTGGGCAAAAATGAATGAATAAATAAATAAATAAATAAATAAATACATAATACATAAATAAATAAATGCCTACAAACCTGAACATGTCTGCTTAGCACATTACTCTGATCATTCCTTTATATCTCATGCATATGCTCACAGATTCTTGTTCTTAATGCATGTTCAGTTTTCTTATGTAGAACAAGGTGCAGTTTAAGCAAACAGTGATGTAAACAACACTTCTAGTGTTGCAGTCACATTTCTCCCGTTTGAATCAAATCAGCATAAGCCACATGTCCCACGTTTCCTTATGCTCCTATTTACTGGTGGGATAGTCTTAGTAACATTATTCCTTGACTTAAGTAAAGTTTCAAGATTTCTAGGCTTTTTATAAACAAAAGAGGGTGTGTGTCCCAGTTCCCCAAATCTTCTATAGAACTAAAGGCTGTTCTTCAGCTCTTTTCAAATATATCTCTAATTTTGGCAATCATAAGGGTATTAAGGAATGATTATGGGCTTTCAAACGTGATTTTGATAATGTTTGCCTCATCCCTGAAAAAACTTAAGTTTTAAAATAAAACCTCAAATTTCAGTTCATACTGACTTAACTTCCTATATTGTCAATCAAATCAGATGGATGACACCTCTCATTGAACTGATTTTTCATTTTAAGTAGTTAAACGGTAAAAATGTCAGACTTTAATACAAATCTAGGCAGTCAAACTACCTGACCCTTAACTATGTTCCTTTTATGCCAGTATGGGTAACAACTGGTGCAATGCCAGGATCAGTTTGAGAAAGTTTTGTTTTCAAAAAATATTTGATCCACAGTACATATTAGTAGTGCCCTTGGAAATTAAAACATCTGAAAATGAAATGCTGCTATTATTAGTGTTGTTAGTAGATTGTTAAGTGTGTGGCACTATTAATGCAGTTAATAAATTCTGTTAATAATTCTGGACTGCCATCCTACAACATAAGTATATCAAGTAATCTGAAGCAGAGTTCCTCCCTAACGTAATTCAAGTGTAACTTGGATGGACAACTGGATGGAGAATAGGAAATTCATCCCTGGTTTGGTACTTGTGTCGTTAATGGACAGAGGCAGCCTGCAAATGGTTCATCTTCCAGGCTTCTGCTTATGAAGGTTTCATCTCCCAGGCACCTGCTTACACTTATCAAGGGTACCAGAACTTGCCACATATTTGGGATGCATGGCAAGGCTTAAAAAAGCCCTTGTGGTCATCAGCCTAGTAAACACAGATAATCCTTTCAACCTATGAATTTGAAATATTTTCTGGTATACAGAAAAAAGAACTTGTTTAGACAAATTTGGTCTCGCAGTACCACAACACAATTTTTGTGAATACTGAGGCATGGTGGCTCATATTACAACACTCTGAATGTGTCTATAATATTCAACTTCAAAAGAGAGGTATTTAAATTCCACACAAACTGCAGTAGTAGCAAAATCATTCTAATAGAACCCATTAACAAAGCCTCCTGAAACTATTCCTGCCCTCTGGAGTGTGAAATGGCTAGAAATAAATCTTTAACATCAAGACTAACAAAATAAACTTCTTGACAAATCTGGAGCTGTCCATGATGCTCAAGAATTGCTAAGAATCTATATGAAAGTGAAGTTTATCCTAAAAAAAAAAGTTTTTTGTGTAATTTACAATGGGCTTACAGTTTTAGGATTTCACTGCCACAATAGGGCATAAGGGCAGGTTTGATGTACCTTTGTGGATCTTTGGTGTTAAAAAGATTGAAGGAATGGGATGTTTTTCACCCATTTGGTACTCAATTTTTCTCCTATATAGATATATGTACGCCTACATATACTCCACTATTTTTAGGCATACAAATATCCTTACCTCACAAGTCTAGATTCTGTAGTTCAGATCAACACTTGCTGTCTGTATGGAGTCTATTTTCCACCTCTATATGCATGGATTTTTTCTGGGTACTTAAGTTTACTCCCATTTCCAAAACATGTGCCCATATGTATTGTACTTACCCTTCTCTTTGTGCCTTCATTGTAGCTGAACATGTTCCATAACCAACAGCTTATTAATTTCATTAACAAATGAATACATTTAATTAAATTATGTTATTTCAAATAATTCAAACTCATCAAGAGTGACTATATTCTTGAGTGGGGATCCAATTTTTATGGCCAAGTACTGATGATGTGAGCACCAAAAATTCATAGAAATTAAGTGCAATTAGTGGGACTATAGAAAACTACTAAGTAAAAAAATCACTGTAGTTTGCAATATCCTCTCACTTCTCTAAGATAAGTCTGTCTCTGAGTGTGTGTGTGCATATATATCTATATCTACATCTATATCTACATAAGGATCCCCTTCAGAAGCTTGAAGTTGCAAAACTTTGAACTTCAAATGGCTAAGACCATAAGAGCAAAGTTTTGAAACTTTGAAAACTTTGAATGGAGATCACTGTACAGCATGGGATAGCATATTCGCCATTTTCTTCAGTGCACTGTGATTTTGGAGTTGGTATATTTATTTAGCAGGGGTGTCCAAGTTCCAAACTTCGATCTTCTGGTCTCGGCCATTTGAAGTTCAAAGTTTTGAAATTTTGAGCTTTAGAAGTAGATCCCTATATATATATATATATATATATATATATATATATATATATATATATATATATATACATATACACACACACACAAATACACACATACATATACGTGTGTGTATATATATATATATATATATATATATATATATATATATATATATATATATTTATATGCAAACAACTGGAGTGGGGTATAACCCCCATAGCAGGGATGCACTAGAGCTTCCTGTTTTAAAAATATTTTACAGTACAGCAATGAGTTTTTTCACAGCCTGCTAAGTAGATTCTGAAACTTCTACATACTGCCCAATAAAAATAATAGCATTTATATTACCAGTAGACCCAGGATAAAGTCCATTCTTGTTCTAGTGATTGTGCATCTGGTGCTGCATGGATGAAAGGTCTTGTTCCCCCTACAGGAACTACCTTAAAGACTCCTGCTATTTTAAAGATGTTTCAATGGAACAGGTTTGGATAGTAGGATATAGCTATTTTCCGGGATGATTATGTGAATATTATACTATAATTTTACAGACACACACACATACATACATACATACATATATATATATATATATATATATATATATATGTGTGTGTGTGTGTGTATGTTTGTGTGTGTGTATAGAGAGAGATCGCTGGATCCCTATCAGTTGGCCGAGACCATGTGTTTGAAGTTTTGAAACTTCGAAAAAAATAAATAAATAAAAAAATAAAAAAATAAAAAGTACAATAAAATAAAACAAGTTATCTGTATGTTTTTGCATGTGGACAAGCTTATCTGCACCCCCTCACACACCCTGGTACTTAAAAATACCAACTTTGAGATCATACTACAGTGAGGAAAACGGCAAATCCTGAGTTCTGCGCGGTGATGTCAATACAAAGTGTTCTAAGTTTCAAAACTTCAAACATATGGTCTCAGCCATATGGTCTTTGAAGTTTTGAAACTTCGATCAACTGTTAGGGATCTATATATATATATATATATATATATATATATATATATATATATATATATATATACACACACACACATATATATATATATATATATATAAAAAATGTATTAATTTGTATGTATATATATATATATATATATATATATAAAAAATGTATTAATTTGTATGTATATATATATATATATATATATATATATATATATATATAGATCACCTTTATTTGCCTGACAGTTCATTTGCCCGACAGAAATTTCAGGCAGCCCAATTGCCTGACAGTTCCTTTGCCCGAAAGTTCATTGGCCTTATAGTTCATTTGCCTGACAATTAGAAAAAATGAAATACAAGGTATATGTCCTTTTCCCCACAGTAGTGCAACCCTGGAGTTAGAATATATAGTTAAGGGTGGTTTGTGGGGGTGAAGCCCCCATCTACTTTGGTTTTATATTGTCCACTAAAACCAAAGTAGGTGGGAAAGGACGAAGCACCCCACCCTCCAAACTAAAGTAGGTGGGAAGGGACGAAGCATCCCACCCTCCAAACTATATATTCTAACTCCAGTGTCACACTTCTGTGGGGAAAAGGACATATACCTTGTATTTGCCTTTTTTTAAATTGTCAGGCAAACGAACTGTCAGGCAATTGGGCTGCCTGAAATTTCTCTTGGGCAAATGAACTTTAGGTCAAATGAAGGTGACCTATATATATATATATATATATATATATATATATATATATATATATATATATATATGTATTTGTCTATATGTGTATATATACTGTGTATGTATGTTTGTGTATATATATATATATATATATATATATATATATATATATATATATATATATATATATATATGTGTGTGTGTGTGTGTGTGTGTGTGTAGGGATCTACCTAAAAACAGAGAAACCACAAAACACAAAAAGTTGTCTTGGACAAAACCTTGATCAAAAATAAACTTAAATTAACAAACACATCCTGAAACAATGCATGCTCTGAGACATAATTTAAAACAATATCAAGACCACATGCCATACTCTACCACGAACAAATAAGCCTCCTGCACCCTCTACATGGAGTGTTGCATTCCACCAGGGCCCTGCTAATTATTTAACAACTTTGAGAATACACAGTTATGAGGAAAGTGCAAATTCCCCAACACCATTATTATACCAATCTTGCACCACTGCTGACAGCTTTCCTGGCAACCAAATTTGGCTGGCAAGAAAGTTGTTGGCATTAGTTATGGTTGACCAGCTTAAGGGGGAACCATATCTTTCTGACTGTCTGTCCGCCTATGGCATTAGTCATGGTTGACCAGCTTAAGGGGGAATCATATCTGACTGCCTGTCCATCTATCTATCTATCTATCTATCTATCTATCTATCTATCTATCTATCTATCTATCTATCTCACTCTATCTCCCTATGTGTTCATCTATCTACATATATATATATATATATATATATATATATATATATATATATATATATATATATATAAAACAGCAGAATCTCCTTTACTCAAAACTGAATTTTCCCTAATTTATTAGTAACACTACCATGCATCAGGATTATAATGATTATATTCCACACGTGGATTGAAAAAATATTTTTGGAGCAAATGTAGAGATGGACTTGATTTAGAATTTTATACAGAAGGCATGCAAGCATTTTTGTAGCATAAACCTTGATGTTTCTTTTAGCCACCAAGTTTGCACTGAAAAATATCTAGAAATGCAATGCTGCAACTTTCTGAATATTATTTTGTATGCATGTATCTGTATATATATTTAGGAATATTTTCCTTGCACTTTTTTTTTCTTGTTATGTGTGTTGGCTTCAGTAGGTTCAATATCTTTACTTCATGTTTAAGTGATATATTTGTTTAGTTCCAAACAGAAAACTTCATTAATACTCTAAGCATATACAGTTGGGATGTTCTATATAGCCTTCCATTAGATCATTTTGAAATAGAATTCAGCCATGCCTTCCTATCAATCCTAAATAATATTGTCCCATTAAAAACCAAAAGAATAAAGGTGATCACAACTCCATGGATAAATAAAAATACTGAACTGATAACTAAGGCAGAACTTTAAAATCAATGATATGATATAACGTCTGATAACCGGCAACATTTTGGATATCTTAGAAAGCAAATCAAGCAGCTCATCCAAAAAGACAAAAAAAAATAACATAGGATTTGACATCCTCATTTTCTGAAATTATCTAAGTTCTATATAAATAATCATTTAAGTCCAGGTACAACCATCCATCCCATCCACATCACAACAAAATGAGGCTATAGCAACACAATTAAATCAACATTTCATCTAATCAGTAGTTTCTCTAATTTAAAATAATATCAAGACCACATTTGGTATTCCACTACCAACAAATAATTATTGCACAAGTTTCTCAATTCAATAACTACCGCAGTGATCAAAAAGCATGCATGCAAGCTGAAATCAACAACAATTGGCCATATCGGACTTCCCTATGAATATATGAAGTTCACCACTTGTCTACTAGCATACCTATTTTCTATTCACATTAACTGTTCCATCAAAGAAAGCTATGTAGTAGAGCTTTGGATAACGTCCTTTTTTTCATACCCTTATATAATGCTGGAACCATCCAATGAGCTCTCTAACTACAGACCAATTGCAAGTTTATCACATCTGTTTAAAATCCGACATACATGCATCCATTCAGAGCTTTTAAAACATATCACTCAGAATCTGTTTTTGCCCACATAACATGGCTTTGGGCCCAGACATAACCTTATTACCACTCTACTGAAACAGTTAACCAAGATAGGTATTCAAGTCATCTTTCTTCTATCATTTTTCTGGATCTTTTTAATGCTTTTGACATCATGTGCCACCACAAATTCCTCCTGAAATGTTCTTCCTTAGGTTTAACTCAATTATTACTGAAATGGCTTCACATCTTTCTGATAGACAATATGCCATAAAAGAGTACTCCTTCTTCTAATGCATCTCTCTAGGTGTCCCACAAGTATCTTTATCTGGCCCATTACTATTCAAGCTTTTCATCAATGATCTACATACTACCTATACTAATGACTCATTTATTTAATATGTGGATGATTCCACTCTTATCTACTCCTTATCCTCACTCCAAGAACAAATAAAATAACCTTCATGAATGCAAAGAAAACAAAATTAGTGTCATTTACCTCAAAACAATTCTCTAACCAAAATACCCATTTCTCAATACCTTGTAAGAGCAGCACCAACACTGTACTAGTCTCCCCTACTAACCTATAAGGTGTTATCATTGCTGAACACCTGAAATGTGATCAACTCATTATATAAGTAAACAATAATCTTCAAAAACTGTGATCATTATAGAAGATAACACCTTACCTTACAGATAAAGCTAGAAAAAAATATTCCATCAGCCTACTTATTTCCAGCTCTTCTATATGCCTTTCCAGTTTTTACAAATCTTCACTCTGGTCAATTGCAAAAACTTTAACAATGCTACAACAAAGTGGACATACTTGCAGCAAATCTGTCATATTGACCTCATGCACTTAAACTGGCTAGAATTATCTGAAGCACCCATTTCAGACAAATACTAACAATGTATAAATAACCCAAACAAATGTCCATGTTTACAATGTATTGTTCAGCCATACCACTCATGTACAGTTAGTAACAATCTGTTACTCAAATTGCATATATAAAATGGAATAATATACCATAGCCAATTAGACAAATTGACTCCCTAATACTACTAAAGTCATAAATAAAAATAAATATTTAGCAAACACATGGCTATGTATTTGCTTATCTCCTGTCTAATCCTAAATTAACCAAAGCAATTATTACAACAGATTTATTAATTAAGCATCCACTGGAATATGTAATAAAACAACTTCTTCATAACCAAAATTATTCTCAACTCCTTCCTCAGCTTAACTTGCCCTTCCCTATACACTGCTCTCCTTATTTATCTTTACATTTCTTCACCTTATCACCATTCTTGACTTTTTCTTGCGTGATGTACTAATCATCCATTGCCTTTTTTTCAAATCTCATTTTTCCATCATTAAAATAATCGGTTTTGTTTTTTCTTCCTCTATTCTAACCGGCAGTTCATTGTTCTCTAAGTGTACTGAATACTTCTGTTCAGTTTTGACTAGCTGCTGAACTCTGTAATCTGATCAATCTTAAGGCAATATATTTCATGACAATATTATACTGTCTCACTGTTTTATACTTACATTTTATGCAACCTTTATTAATTTTCAAATCTGTATAGTATGTGTGCATTATTATTTTAACATTCCTAATATATTTCATTGCAACTATTTTAGCTATGGGTAACTGTTGTACTGGAGCTTTTCTCCCCAGATGCTGCTGAAAAGGGGCTTTTGGGCTATTCCACAAAACAAATGCACAACATTATAAATGACTGAATGAATGAATAAATAAATAAAAATAATGATGCTGTGTTATTGCGCAACTTACCACCTACTTTACAAATACAGTTCTGGTGCTACTTTAAGATATTTGCTGATGTTCAAATATATCAAACATCTGCTTATTATGTAAATTATATATAGTTTGCACTTTTACTAACATCTTTTTTTTTAATTATTTATTTATTTAGTAACTGCCTGTTATACTACTCCTTGCATTCTGATGGAATAAGAATAAAATACAATATACATGCTATGGAAACTATATGTTGACTTTGGCAGGAAACTTGAAGCTTCCACTGTGGTCAGAAAGTTATGCTATAATTACTTTAATATACTATATTAATAAAAATGTTTACAAGAAATGCACAATGAAATATGTTTTGTATTAAACATTTGCGCCATTAAATCTGGAACAGTAATTTTCTTGTGTTTATTCTAGCTAATAGCCACTCTCATATGAGGTTGTATTCTTCACTTTGTATTGTCATAATGTACATATAAGATGGCTATAGCTTTATTTCAAAAGAATGCTTGTGTCTACAGATTTACATCTACAATGCAAAATTAAAGGTGCTGTCAGTATTGGAACAGCATAGCAGTATTAATTAATATTTATTGTATGAATAGCTGAGAAGGCACATAGCATCAGTATAAGACAGCTACATTCATGTTTAAAACTGATGTTAACCCTGGAAAATCTAGGGACAAATTTTTTCACAGGTTCTTAAGGATGGAGTAACCTCTCTCTGAATAAGAAATTATTCTTTGTCAATATGTCAAATATTTGCTGGACAATTCTTCTTCTTCTTTCGGCTTTTCCCAGTTAGGTGTAGCCACAGCAAATCACCTGTCCGCTCATGACTGGCAGTGGAGTTTTACGGTGTCAAGTTGCCAGCCCGGCACCCAACCTTCCACAGAAGGTACACACACACACACGCACTCATGCCTAGGGCCAATTTAGAGTGCCCAGTCCGCACCATGTCTTTGGGATGTGGGAGGAAACCAGAGCACCTGGAGGAAACCCACATGACCACAGGGAGAACATGCAGATTCCGCACAGAAGGCAACCCAACCGAGGATCAAACCAGAGAACCTCTTGCAGTGAGGTGGCAATACTAACCGCTGCACCAGGACAATTATTGAATGCAAACTTCTCAATGATAACATAGGGATGAATGGCTTCTATGTGTGTGTGTGTGTGTGTGTGTGTGTGTGTGTGTGTGTGTGTGTGTGTGTGTGTGTGTGTGTAAAATACGGCGAGAGACTGATTAAGATTTGTGGGGCTTATAATACTTGAAACGTATGTGCAGTTATGCATTGGACTATTGGCCCAGGATAGTGGACTATGCACTTGTGGTTTATAAAGTCCTTTAAAACATTGGGAGAAACAGAGAAATGTAGGTGTTGTAAAAGAGGTCTGAAAATGGTTGCACATTTCATTGTTGGGTGTGATGTATTCATGGCAGAGGATCTGTTTACAGAAATACACCATAATGTGGCAAGATTGTTGCACCGTTTAAAAAACAGATGCAAGAAAACAAATACAGTAGTGCAGGAAAAAGACAGATTAACATTGATCATTGAAATAGCTATACCCAATGATTACAGTTCTTTACATATAGAGGTTCTTAGGTTCATAGGTTGGTACTAGGCTATCAGCCCTAGGGCCTATACAAGCCTAGCCATAACAATTCCCTGGCTATTTCTTCCCACATTATTTACTTTCCTGGACCCCTGTCTAGCAGGGTGACTGACGTGATCCCTGGGGTGAATTTCCTTTCTCCCATCCAATCGTCAAGGTTCCTCTTGAAGAGGTCCAAAGAGGCACTCTGCTTGACATGTATGGGCAATCTATTCCAGAGTCTGGGGAGTCTCTGGGTCAGGAACCTATCCCTCCAGCATGTTTTGTTTATTGTGATGACAAGGTTTAGATCCCTGGAGCGTGTAGCTCTGAGGGATTGGGATTTCTTTAAGTGTAGCATGTCCAACAGCTCTGGGTTTGACATGGCCTTGTATTAAGACACAAAGTAATAAAAATACCAGGATTTGTATGCAGAAACAAGACCAACAAGGAAGAAAGCTACCCAGACAGCTCTAATAGTAGTTAGAACAACAGGACTCACAAGAAAGAATTTACTATCTACTTAAATATGTTACCAATACAAGTAATCCCATATGAACTGCAGTGGGAGGGAATTCTGGACGTGTTAAGAAGAATACACTTGGCCGACATCAAAGACTATAACAATAATAATTTCATGAGCTCTAACCTTACCCTGATTTAGTAATGGTATTAGAAATCTAAAACCCTTGGAGAAATTATGCCAGCAGATATAGTGTGCACAGCTTAATCTGTCATTAACGGGTCGTTACTGTCAGCTTGACAGAATGGCAGGACTGTCTGTGCAAAACTCGTTTGCATTCCGTGTTATGAAAGTATGTAGGTGAAGGAGGTTGTCCTTACACGTCAGCAAAGTTAAAATGCAAATGAAACAAGACTATGAGCTTCTCATAGCTCATGGCTGCTGAAAAAGTTAAAACAAGGAAATTATTTCAACTATTTATATTACAGAGAAACTCAAGAGGATAAGATACTTGTGGTTCATTTCACACTTTTGGCGTATGAGCACATACACCAGACAGAGGTTTGACTTCTGCAGGAGTAACGTATTACTTGTGTAGCAATGGATGCTAAGAAATAGCATGATACTTCACAAATTTTGTGAAAGTGTGTGTGTGTATATATATATATATATATATATATATATATATATGTATATATACTCATTCAATGTAAACACACACACACACACACACACACACACACACTAAAATCCCCAGGAAAGTTCTGAACTTCAACACCATACAAACATTTTATTCTTACTCATGGTAAAGGGAAAATTAATATCATCCATTCCTTCAAGTATTACATGTTTTTTTCTGTTTGTCTGTTTTCTAACACCTTTATTGAATTATCACTTGTGGCACAGGCAAATTTAGTAGTTTTTTTTTGTTTCCAATCGCATTTAGTGGCACCTTAACAGTATGGTGGACAAAAATACTGTTCCAGAAGTCTTTCATTCAACAAAGTCATAAGAGCAGACCAGTGTTTTATAAGACCATTCAGTACAAAACTATTTGCAGTAACATTAGCAGTTCATAGGCAATACTATATCAAAACTAGAATTTATCCTGATACAAATAAAAATATCCAAGTAGCTTAATGGGGAGAGTTATAGCCTAATGTTTAGTAGGTCTTGAGTTCGAGTTCACAGCAGTCATAAGATGTCTGTAATTGAACTGTGTCCCTGTTGGACAGGGGAAACAGGTGCTAACTTTGTGGGAACATGGACAAAATTCTTGGCTAGGCTTATAAGGGCCTCCGGGCCTATAGCCTAGTATCATCCTATGAACCATCCTAATACCTATCAGTAAGGTATATTTTCTATATATGCAGACTCTTCTGTATTAATAAATACCTTTCTCTTTTGTGTCCATTGCTAAGGGAGCTCTCTTCTACCTCACACTACTGAACATTTGCATGCAATAATTTTAGAGTCTACATATAAAGTAGGTGGTCATAATCTTATGCTACTACTTTTCCTCTTTCCACTTAATGGTCACTGAAAACTTTACAATGTTATGATTAGTTATTAAGAAACAACTGAGATGTGTTTTTGAGTAGAGATGGCCTTATTTTATACTTCCTTGCAAACACCATGTGCTTTAAAATAACCTACAGCTACCGTCTTTCCAGGAAAAGTACTTAAGTTAATGCATGAAATGGCATAACATGCACATTACAAAACATCTTTTTCTTTTAAATCTCAAATGGGAGAATGTATCTGAAAATCACAAAAGTAAGTACTGTGGGTGGTCTGAGTGGATATAAAAACAATGTCAGAAAAAGTGAGCAATACAGAAAAGTGAACTAGTTCAAATGTAAGTTTAGAAAAAAGACATGGTTACAATCTTAATTTGGTGGACTAAATTATGACTGCAGTTAGAATTTGGTTTTCTGGTATTTGAGTTAAAATATAAACAATCACATTTCAAAACTTTACAGCAAAGTATTTTTGATATGGTAACCTCTAAACTGACTGTTTTAGGAAGGTCTGTAGAGGAGGTATTTTCTCTCACGGCCTGACAGGGTTTGCTAGCAAGGATTTTTTTTGCAACAAGTTTACTTTGAAAAATGCTATATCTCAACAAATTAAGAATGAAATAGCATACACTGAACATTATACTGACAAATTGTGAAGAACTCTGCTGTGTTTAGATAAATATTTAAATTTCTGTTTCTATTGTTTATTGCTTCAGTACATGTTGACCCGTTTATCCAGTTATAAAACTCTCCAAAGCATTCTTAATACCTTTACCAGTTAGAATCTATGTCAGATAGCTGAACTCATTCATCCAAAAGAATATTATTTGGTTCACTTACTGTTTATAAAGTAGAAGGCAAACTACCAACAAATGAACATTTCAGACTATGTCTAGAGATTTCTGGACTTCATAAATGCAATAATACCCTTAAACAGATAACCCTGCAGAACAGTATTGTTTATGTTCTTGCCCTCACAAATGTTTCTTCCTAATTGCATAACACAAGTTGATGCCCCTACCCTAGTTAAAACTGCCCATAGTGCTGTGGACTTCTCGATAAAAACCTGCCGTGTGACCCATAAAACATTCTTATATGCAAGGTTTATTACACAATCAGTTTCTTACTATTTACCAGTCATATTGATAAACTCTTATGTTATAGAACCCCAGCAAAATCAGCATTTCAGTCTGCTGTCTTCTTCTCTTAATTTTTTTCCCTATCCGGTGCATTGTGACATCTGTACCAGTCCCGCATACACATAAAGATGTTTAAATTACACCATCAAAAAACTAGCTTCTGATTATCACTAAACATGCCAGCTGCACCATTTTAAGAGATGTAAAGTATGTCCCTCTGACTTACCATTGGGAAATGCAAGGCCAGCTATAAATTTATGGTTACAACTAATTTGAAAAACAAATGATAGGCCTTTCTGAGCAATATTACAGTGCTTATAAGTAACCAGTAATTCTGTACAGAACTTAAATTTAATGGCACCATTTACCCTGCACACAATCATTCCTAATATTCATTTTGCAAGCTTTCTTCTAGCTTCACTCCATTAACCCAAAATTCTTGAGTCTTCCATTAGTTTCATCTGCGAGGTACAGATAATAGCTGTTGTATAAATGTCGCCACTCAACTTACTCTGGAAGTATAGTTCTACAACGCTCATTAGATTTATTTGCAAAGTTATGAAACATATTCTAGATGAACTAATAAATAACTGCAGTCAGTCTTCCTTCTTGGGAGAAAAATGTAGAAACAATACAAGCAAGTGATCATGGAGCCCATTAGATTCCTAGCCACATATACCATTAAGAAGACATATTACAAGTCCTTACATTTATAAAACTGGCATTATTATTGCAGCTGCCTTAAGAGATGATTTATGAAATAATACATGGTGTCTCACGCATACAGATAGGTCGATGCACTTCCCATAATGTTACATCTTAAAGAGTATACCTTTCTTAATTGAGGAACTAAAGCTACACACGCCGTCACCTTGAAACCCACATAATCTGGTCACCAACCTCCCCCACCGACAATGTCCTGCTAACTAGGAAGCGAGAGATGAATTAATTTATTTATTTACTCAACAAAAAGTAAATGTGTTAATTTTGTATCTTGGCAATGTGAGTGTGGTAATGAATGCTTAGGCTTTGATTAAGTCAGGCATAATATGTATCTGAAGTATAGGATGGGAATTTCATAAAGCAGTATTAACTAGAGAGTGAAAATTAAAACTGGAAAGAATTGTAATCCGCTATAATTTCAAAAAAGGAAATATTTAGTATAGTATCACTTTTACAAGGAATATAATTGGACATGTATCAGCATTATAATTTGCACATTCACATGATTTAATTGTAAAATAGTTATAGTGACTACTCTATAATAACATCTATTATGAGATTGCTATGTCTATTGATATAGGAGGGTTAGCAGATGATATATGCATACATCTAGAATGACATATAGTGATAATTTAAGTATGCCTAGATGTGGCATTCTCTCCATCCATATATGTCTTTAAAAAGTACATAAAATATATTTTACTAACTTAACTGTATCATTTTTTATTAGTTTCTAATAGACAAAAGATAACAGTATTTAGCATTTTTCATTATTGATCATTTCTTATTATAAAAAAAATGCAATCAGGAATACATATTGAGATGAGAAATTCATTGGTTTATTTAAAACAATGAAATTGTGTTCTATTGGTTAATTGTGTCATTAATAAAGTATAAAGGCAGAGTTTTTTTAAAAACAGTTTTATCTGATGAAGTCCTGGAGTAAAAGGACGAAAACGCATGTGTTTATTTAATAAAAGTGTTCAAGAAGTAGTTTGGTGTCACTTTCGTGGTTTGGAATAGGAAGAGTACTGCTTTCCGCTCTACGGCTTTTTTTTGGTTGGATTTCATTTCTTATTATGTTAACATTGTCTTTATTATGTTTTAAGATTACAGATGAAAATCGTTCACATTTTTTTGTTCTCGTATTTTATCATAAAATAATTGTATGCCTAAAACTGGAGCTTTTCTGCAGGAGACTAGATGCTTCAGAATCAAAGTTTTTAAGAGAGCTCTACCAGAGAAAATAGCTTCAGTTATAGCAGTTTTTCAGTGTAAGATAGCAGAAGACTAAGTTACATTAATATGCATTTTTTAAACAATTAGTAGTATGAAACTGTAATTCTGGCATTTCTGAGTGACTGTAACCCTCAATGATATATTAGAAAATTATGTTAGTTAATGGATGTCAGGGAAAGATTATGAGACAAACTCGTCGACAGTTTACAGGCATAGACAGCAGGCAGAAACAAAGCTATTTTTACTTCTGCCCCTCCCCTGTCACTTAATGGATGGCTTTGTCAGTGCTTAGCATCTAGTGATAGTCCTAGTCTTAACAGTGCTTATGGGGTACCTAAAAGTGCTGTTAAGATCAGGTGTTGAACTAAAGTATCACTTAAAACTTAGTCTTTTTCATGATATAGTAGCAAAACCATGGCACTGCATAAGCAACACATTCTTTATCAGTGGCAATCACAATAAAAAGTGTAGAAACATCAAGCAGCTTCAGAAACATTAAATATTATACAAAATCCTTTCTGATTAATGGTGCACACATATCCATATAGTCATTAGCACTTACATTTCTACAAGTAGTAACAGACATCAGGATTTAGGCAAGTTGAGCATTTTAGTTGATAAAATATTGCCAGCAGCTGTGATTTTTTAATAGTAATATGAAGCACCTTATGGAACAACCAGGAAGGTGACATTGATTTAAGATCATCTTGTTCTAAGTACAAGATACACAATCAGAACATAATGTCTTTAATTATAATAAAGTATTTGAATTTAGTATGAATATGTCATTCAAAATACTTGATATTTTAAAAGTTGGGAGTGGTATCTGTTACTTAGCTGGATTCTTGGATTCATGTACCTGTATCGGATTTTAAAAGGAAGTTTTTGAGCTTTTTTTCTGAATACTTGTTAGTTTGGTACTTTTAGTGCACTTTGCAAGCAAGCATGAATGATTCTGGAGAAAGGTATTTCACCTAATGGCACAATGAATGACCATTAATAAGCACTCCGCCTTCCTGATTCCACTGACATTATCAAGTAGTCAATGTTCTCATTTAGTTGGCTTTGGGCAGCCACTAGTTTGCAGAAAGCAATTTAAAACCATAACAAGTTTCACAGTAAGGATCATAGGAGGTTACTAGTCTATCGATCCAGAGATCATTTTAAGCCTAGCTGCTTTATCCCAATGTAAGACCATAGATACTCTCGTCAAAACATTCACTGCCATTATATGTATATACATCCCTCCAGGTAATAACCTTACTCGAATAGAAGACATTTTTCACTATATACCCTTAACCTATCCACAAGAAACAATAATAATAGGAGATATTAACACCAATTGGTTTACATGTAATTCTGACAACCCTAACTTCATTAACATGTATCACTTTATCCAGGTAATTCAGTCAGTAATGAGAGTTGATAACACCACCAAAAAGAATCTATCCCTAATTGGATCTTAATTAATAAAACTCCTCCCTCCCTCCAGTCTGGCTGTCTCCTCAGTAGCCTTAGTGACCACCTCAGCACATATCTTTATATACAAATCTACACCCTCAGAGAAGCATTACCTGCGGGCAAATCCACAACAAGAAAAAATGTAATAAGCAATCCTGTAACTGGACCCTGCTCAACATTACCCTTAGATAGATCAATTTTACTTTAGTTTATTTATTTATTTAACATTTCTTGACTGGGAAAGTCCAACTAGGACAGTACCTATTTTCAGCGGAGGCCCGAGGATAAACACTACAGATGCATGTCTTTATAAGTTGACTATTTTAATTTCACTTTCTTTGATATTGTCAATAAATTACCACCCCCAAGACCCATAAGAGTGAAATCTAACTATGCACCATGGCTAAGTAAAAACTCAAGACACCTATTTAAACTGAGAGACAAAGCCTGGTCAAACTGGCACATCATCAAATCCCAAGATAACCTAGTCAAATACTAACAACTCAGAATCAAAGCAAAAACACAGCTCAGATTACACAAAAAAAGTTTTACTGACTCACAGCAAAAGATCATAACAACCCACAAAAATTCTGGTCCTCCATTAAAAAGCTCATCCAGCCTGGCCAACACCTTCCCCATCTGTCTCCAACAGTAATGATAGCATTGCCTCTCAGTTAACACCTTCTTTACAATCTCCATCCTCTCCCTATCAAAAAAACATAGTAATACCCTTCCAACCATCCCACTCCCCTCCAATCAAACCAATAACTTATTCTCCTTCACTTCCATCCAATTCAATACCATTAAGAAATCACTCAGTAAACTTAAAAACAATAACCTATAAGCTACCTACCGAATTCCTTAAACTAGCTGCTGATGCAATCAAATGCCCTACATCCATCCTTGGGAATCATTCATTAACTGAAAACTACATACCAGCCCTCTGGAAAATAGCCGACACCATACCACTGCATAAAGGGATAAACTCTACAAAGCTCTCCAACTATTGACCCATAGCCATCTTGTCACCACCCTCCAAAGTTCTAGAAAAATGTATACACAGCCAGCTAATGGAATAACTTTTTTCACATAATCTTATATCTAACACACAACAGGCTTTTGCCCAAATAATAGCACCACAGCAGCTCTCCTAAGCTGCACTACTGCAATAAATCAGTTCAGAAATGAAGGCAAACTTGTCTCCTCCATCTTCTTAAACCTGTCAAAAGCCTTTGATACAATGTTCCATCACAAACACTTCACAGAGGTAGCAACATACAAACTCAGTCACTTATCACTTGCCTGGTGTCACAGCTACCTAACAAGTCATCAGCAGGTTGTTAGATGGCAACAAGAATGGTCACCCCCTCCTCTCGGTTACCATGTGGGTAACTGCAGGGTTCAGTCCTTGGACCACTGCTCTTCACTATATCTACAAATAAATGTCACACTACTACACATCTTGCCTCCATCATTCAGTGCGCTGATGAATCCACACTATTCTGTGCAGCTCCCACACTAGAAGAACTCAAAGTAGCCACCCAACAGTCCTTTACGACTGTCGAATCTTGGTTAACAGACTCCCAGCTAATACATAACCAAAGTAAAAATAAACATAAATTATCTTCTTTTCTCCCGATAAATCCCTTGAATCCTTTTTGTTGTTCCAAGTATATTCCTCCGACATCACCACAATTACCACAGTATCAAAAGCAAAATTATTAGGCGCTATCAGAGACATACACCTAGCTCAATCAAAAAGATACATATGAAGTTAGGCTCACTTTACAAAATCAAACTATTTCTGAATAACAACATAAAACAGGCAATTGCTAGAGCTAATCTTATCTCTGCCTTTCTTTATATGCTTCCCCAATCTTCACTAACTTAAATAAAACAGATTTAGCAAAACCTGAAACCTGCTACAATAAAATAGCAAAAATTGCTACCAGCTCCCCCACAGGACCTACCATTGCCTGGCTCTAAAACAACTTAACTGGTTAGAATTACTCCACTATCTAACTTGTACTTAACTCAACATTACACACAAACTGGTATACCACCCAGACAATTTCCATCACTCCAACAGTTGATCCAACTTTACACAGACTCATGTCTCTTGTACCACAAATAAATCTCTGCCACAAATCTCCAGGTCTAACAGTAATGCTTCTTAAAACCTTGTATTATTTTAGTTATAAAACTATGGGACCTTTCTAAGATGAAGAATTATTTAGAGGTATACATGCAAAATGATGAGGGAGGACTAGGAAACAGAGTCTGGCTGAAGTCCCATATCCCAAAAGGTGAAATGAGGTAAGTCACAGAAGGATTATCTGTAGTATTGAGGGCATGCTAATTTAAGCACAGCGTGTTGTCTGCTTAAGTCCATAAATCCTACATCATGCTGTTAGTACTAAGGTGCATTTCTTTTATTTGATACTGTGCCGGAGTACCGGCTTTACCAACGGTGACCGCATTACGCTTGTCTGCATTTATGGTGAGAGAACAATTATACCAAAAGCTGATATGAAGGGAGTTTATCTGTTATGCATCTGTGAATTTAGTTCCACAAAAGTTATTAGCATTTTCTTGTACTGAGGATTATATGGTTTCAAAGTAGAAATGACCTAGGACAAAATGTTAAAGAATACCAATATTTTCATTACTGGTTTTGAAGAGGCTACCCTTTATTTTGATCACATGTGCTCTTTTTAATATTTAACAATCCATCACACTACAAAGGGGTAAAATGTTTAGCTGAATTAGCTTACTTATGAGACCAGAATGGAGAATGTTATATAACACTTTGCCTATGTCCACATAAGCATTGTGAATAGGAAGTCATTCATCGAAAGCACTAGTGTCCTGTTTAAAGAAGCTAACATGATTAAAAAGGCATGATCTGCCTTTAAAAAAAAGCTGAACTGTAAAAGTTCTGCAGGCTGCATATATCTGCTTACTGATTACTTCTGTAATAATACATTTAAAGTCTTTAAAGATGAGGTTAGTGAGACTGATGGGCCTAATCTTAACTGGGTCAGCAAAGTTGCTCCCCTTATGGATGGTGTAGACTTTGGCATTTCTGCACCTTGGAGTGTAACTGACCGAAGATATTTAGAAGGGGTTTGGCTCTATGATGCAATGTGATTTAAGCCTATCAGTAAGCAGCTGAGTAGGGTGACTGGCCACATGGAGTTTTTTCCCCCCACAGAGGGCAGTTGAAAATTGGCCAATGCTGATGGGGTATTTGACTTAAATTCCTGTTGAAGTGTTTGGGATTATAGAAAACGGAGAGAAAGTAGAGTTGTAGTGAATAGCCAAGAAGTTAGTTATGGATATTGATTCAGTGTGAGCAGCATTGCTTACAGTGAGTTCAAAGCCTGGCAAGATATTCACATGGAATTTATATATGTTGTTAAATTAATTATATCTGTTTTTACTATTAGTAGCTATCTTTTACTCATAGTTAGCCTTGGTAGTTTACATAATATTCATGAGTTTCATACTAATACGGATATATTTCTTTGAGATGGGAAAGACAGGACTAATCCATTGTTAAGATTTTACATTTCTTCTTTTATAATTTTGGGGTTTTATTGTTTCACTAGATTGAAGATTTCATGTATTCAGTAATTTGCCTATTACTGAGAGATACAGGCTTCTCTATATTGCAGTTTAATAGGTCATAAAATTTGGTTAGGGCTGGGTTTTCATTGTTCAGGGATTTGGGAAGATTAGACCATTTATGTTTGATACATCCTATCAAGTTAGTTTTGTTGCAGCCCTCCAAATGTGTATAGATTACTAGGATAAGGGAAACTTTTTTTTTTTTTTTTTTTTTTAAGGGTAGGCATGTTTTGAGGCATAAAGTAATGGCTGAAAGGTCTGATATACCTAGGAAAGGGAACACATATGCTGCTGAGCAGAAGGCAAGCAGTTAGTTATCACAAGTTCAAGAAGGCTTGGAACTAATAAAGGAAGTGACTATTTAGAGATCTGGGGTTGATGATGTCATGAAAGGCTAGGATATAACTGCTGATTAATTAAAGTCTCCTAATAAGAAAGGTGCATGGTATAACTTCCATCTGGGGTATGGCAATTAGGTATTCAACATGTTTCTCTGGGGTCAGGGTGGAGGATCTCTAATTACAGAAAAAATAACTTTTTTTCATTAAGAGTGATCTGAAGCTGTATTAAATCAAAACTAGATTAATTTTTGACGAAATAAGTTGGAATGAACCCTCTCCTCCTCTAAACAACTTCCAACACATGTGAGAGATGCAACCATATAACCAAACTGGAGGCTAAGCTCTCTCAACTCAGTACTGGCATAACCAGTCAGGAGGAGAAGGAAACCACACTCACTACAATTCCAGTCTCACATAGACCTACCACAACAGCAAACCAAACACATAATCACACAAAAACATACTCGAAGGCTCTAAATAAAGATCTGCCTAAGCAGCAGAGACCTCCAAAGCAGACACCCAAGCAACCGCTACCCCAAAACAAAACACGTGCAACACATATCACACAAAGCCAGTGTGCCGAACAGTCACAGCCCTTAAGACTAAACAACACACCTGATACACTTGTAATAGGTGACTATCGTCGGGCACACTGACATCCCACTCACCAGGCTGAACAAGGAGAGGGTCACGGTGAGCAGCCTGTCGGGCGCTAGGATCCGCCACATAACACAAGCACTCAGGTCACTCCAAGGCAAGTACAAATATGACTCAGTCATTGTCCATGCTGGTGTGAATGACCTGAGATGTACCTCCCTGGACTACATGAAAAGAGACATAGAGGAGCTCTCTGAGCATGTAGCCCAGGTGGGTATGACCCTGACCTTGAGTAGCATCTTACCCTCACCAAGAATGATGCCACAATATGAAGACAAGATGATCAATTTCAACAATTGGCTTAAGTACTGGTGTCATTCAAAGGGGATCCAATGCCTGTCAGCTTGGGATGATATGCTCGACAAGCCACGATGCTTCGCTAGGGACGGCTTGCACCTGTCACCCCTGGGCTTTCAGATATTGGCAAAGGCTCTTGCTACCCCCATAGTGCCTTTTCTAGGCAAGGCTCAAAAGACAAACCCACCTCCATAGGTATCACAAGGGATACGAAACTAAGAGTAATGCTACTCAATGCCAGAAGTCTAAACCTCAAGATGCATGCACTCGAAACTCTCCTTAGCATGGAGAATATCGATATCTGTGCAGTAACAGAAACCTGGTTCAGGGCTCCCGAGAGCACCCAGCACTACCAGGTTATACCTCATACCATGCTTTTCGGCCCCAAAACTTGGACTGAACCACAAAAGGAGGGGAGTATCGATATTCATCAAAGATACCCACACCTCCAGGTTGGTGGCAAAGCACGAAGCATCAGAGACTATCCATGTGCAACTATCAGTGGGTAAAACTGCCTTCCAGTTTATAGCCTGCTACAGACCACCCTCCCAAACCCAGAAACCCCACTCGGCCTTCCTGAGAACACTGGAAAATATGAAGGTTTCTCCAAACACCATTATATTGGGCGACTTCAACTACCCAAACATAGACTGGGAGCATTACTCTAGCTCCAACACCCTAGCCCAAAGGTTCCTAGAATTTATAAACTCAAATGCTATGGAACAACTTGTTACCACTCCCACAAGAGGGGAAAACATACTGGACCTGATCATCACCAACATGGGGACTCTGTGCTCCAGACCAGAAGTGTATCCCTCACTGGTAAGATCAGACCATAAACTAATCTCACTGGATAGTCACATCCCGACCCCACCCCCTGCCGAGAAAACCACAGTGAAAAACTTCTCTAAAGCAAATTTCACACTCCTCAAAACCGAGGTGGAATCCTTCAAAGCCCCCGGGCCTGTGGAAAATACGGCCCAGACCACAGAATCCTTTATAAACGCATTCTATGAACAACTTCAGGAATGCATGGATCATGCGATCTCAAATAAAACCAAGACCTAATCCTCCAAAGGCAGACGTTCTGTCTGATGGACCCCAGCCATAAGCAAACTATACAATAGAAGGAGGAAGCTACTAAATGATAGAGCAAAATCCCAAAAAAGGGAAGGCATCACTGATCAGTATTAGCAAAAAACTACGGGCACTCATAAAATTGTCTAAGGCCAGCTTCGAGAGAAAAATTGCACAGGACACCAAGGATAATCACAAGGCTTTCTTTAGTTATGTTAGGAACCTGGGTGGTAATTCCCAGATATGCTCAGAATTAGTCCAAAATGACAAAAAATACACCGAACCCACAGACATTGCCAACATCCTAGCTGACAGGTTCAGCGCAAACTCCCCCCCCACCAAAAGGGCAAATATCTATCCCAGCAGAGTGCTGGCCCCCTGACATCTCAGATGCTCAGGTAAGAGCCGCCCTCTCCAAAGCAAAAACACAGCATCAATGGGACCAGACGGTGTCCCAGGCTGCATCCTACATGAACTCCAAGAAGAGCTAAACCCAAACATAAAACTACTGTTCAATCTCAGCCTTACTACAGGATATGTGCCCAAAGAGTGGCGTACAGCAAGAGTGGACCCTCTCCATAAAGGTGGTGCCTCAACGGATCCTGGAAACTATCGCCCCATAAGCTTGACTAGCTTGGTCTGCAAAGCTATGGAAAGGATCATCATGGACCTCATAAATAAAGATATTGGGGACCTACAGACACTGGATCATACCCAGTTCGGCTTTGTTAAGGGCAGATCCTGCCTCTTAAACCTGGTTGATTTCTTTGAAACAGTCACCAAGACCATTGACGAGGGGAAGGTGGTCCACACAGCCTACCTGGACCTCGCAAAAGCCTTCGATACAATACCCCAACTTGGGCATTATAGATAAGCTCACCAGCTTAAATATAAACCCCTATATGTCACTAGATGGATTGCAAACTGGCTCAAGGACAGAACCCACATGGTTAGAATTGCTGGAGCCATGTCAGACTCCAAACCAGTTGCAAGTGGTATCTCACAAGGCTCAGTCCTGGGACCTCTCTTGTTCGGTATATATTTCTCGGAGGTACAGGCCAACATGGAAGGACTGTGGCTGACCAAGTTCGCAGATGACTGCAAACTGGACGCCATAATCGACTCTCCAGCCAACACAAGCATTCTCCAAAAGGGCCTCATAGAAACAGACAACTGGTGCCAGAGCCATGGCCTCAAGCTAAATGCCAAAAAGTGTATAGTCATCCCCTTTGGCAAAAACAAAGTGCCCACAAATTACCACATAGGTGGTAATCCATTAAGTATAGAAGAAGTAATTAGGGACCTTTGGACCCAAGTTGATAGCAATCTCTCATTTGACAACCACGTGGCCAAAGTGGTTAGAAAAACATTTTATATAGCCCACCTAATCATGAAGGGATTCACATCTAGATCAGGGGTGGTCATCGTGCCTCTTTATTCATCCCTCATCAGGCCCATAATTGAGTACAATGCCTCTTTTGGGATGTACCTTACCAGACACCTGCAGCAACTGGAAAGACCCCAAAAGTACCTCACCAAGAGGATCAAAGGGCTCAAACAGATGCCATATGCTGCCCGGTTAAAGAAACTCCAGCTCTACTCAGTGGCATACCGCCTGTTCAGAGGCAATTTGTGCCTGACGTATAAAGCCATGTCCAACCTGGAATTAATGGACATGCTGCACCTCAGAAAATCCAAATCCCATCGAGCTACGCGCTCGAGAGACTTGAACCTCAGCACTGAAATAAATAGGACATGCTGGAGGGACAGATTCATATCCCAGAGGCTCCCTTCACTCTGGAATAAAATCCCAGTCCAGGTTAGGCAGAGTCCCTCATTGACTCTCCTCAAGAGGAATTTAGATGAGTGGATGGGAGATCGTAGGTTTACCCCGGATATCACTTCTGTGTCACTGTTAGACAGAGGCACAGTATATTAACCTCGAAAAAGGGCATAGCAAAATAAATTTAAAATGGGTGGCGAAAGCCAAACACATTCTGGCTAGGCTTATAAATGCCCTAGGGCAGATAGGTTCATAGGTTCATACTAGGCTATCAGATAAATATGAACCTCAGAAATGAAGGAATGCTTTTTTTTTTTTTTTTTTTGAAAAATTTCATGGTAGTTGCAGAGGTGTCAGTCTACAAAAAATAAAGGGAAGTGCACAATCCAACATTTTACCTCTAAGGCTTCACTTTGTTTAAAAAAGACACTATGAGGGTGGAACAAGTTTTTGCCAGTATGTAAAAGTACTCAAAGTGCAGCCCATCCCTTATATAATGCAAAGTTTGCCTATTGTGTTCTATGAGTCTGTCACAACTAAACCACAGCATGACATCATTTATGCCACCACCCATGAAGCAAATGACTTTGTCTGCAAGGGTAGAATTCTACTTAACAGGAAGGATGAGTTCTTCTTAACAACATACAGCATGTCTCTACATCTCCTCCAAGGTAGAATTTTTGACATTGTTCATGACAACTTAGACAATGACAATGTATGACTCATAATTTAGATACATAATGCCTGAAAGGTGGTGTCCCTAATTGCAGTGCCTAAGTGGCAACTGAGGGACACCCTATCCTGAGCCTGTGTAGTGACTGTATAGTCTGCATACCTAACAATGAAATCACAATGACTGGAACATGTTTGGCATTTCTATCTGTTTGGGTGTAGGCCTTGCTTGCTTTAAATACAGTGCCTTTATAGTTATATGATCTGTAGCAACAGAATGTGCCAAGGCAGTGTCAGTAGACAAGGATGTTGGTGTAACTACATGAATGAAGAGTTTATATGAATATGAGAGAATCTGTACAGCTTATGTGTCCTGTCATGTGTGTTGGAGGGCTTGGGTATTTCTATTCAACATATATAGCTTATATTTATTGATGAAATTTGAGGGAGCTTCCTCAGTTTTTGCAAATAAATGTATTTGTCTCAAATGGATTTGATGTTAGAAAATAATAGTGCTTCTGGATGACTAGATAGGTTAGGTAACCCAAAGAAACATTTAACAGTCTATGGATTCTCTGTTAATGGCTGCAGAAGTAAGTGAGATGCAGACTGAAAGGCTAGTTGCAGGGGTAGTAATAGCATTTAGTCACTTATAAATTCTTAAGACCAGAACACTGAGGAATTCAGCCATGTCACATAATACTGGTATGAGATGAATGATGTCCCTTACTAAGCAGACGTTCTTCGACATATCCAACTATGGTATGAGTAAGTACAACAGTGTACTCTATGTTGCCGTTGGCTGAAGTTGTAGGCTTAGTCTATGTAGATCTATATATATATATATATATATATATATATACATATATATATATATATATATATATATATATATATATATATACAGTCCCAAAATAGTGGTGCCCAGATCCAGCCAAACCGCACGGAAAACAAATATAGAATACCAAATCCAATTCCAGCACTCAAAAAATGAAGAAGGCAGCGAAGGAGTTTTAGCAGTTTACCTACCTGGACCTCGCAAAAGCCTTCGATACAATACCCCACTTGGGCATTATAGATAAGCTCACCAGCTTAAATATAAACCCCTATATGTCACTAGATGGATTGCAAACTGGCTCAAGGACAGAACCCACATGGTTAGAATTGCTGGAGCCATGTCAGACTCCAAACCAGTTGCAAGTGGTATCTCACAAGGCTCAGTCCTGGGACCTCTCTTGTTCGGTATATATTTCTCGGAGGTACAGGCCAACATGGAAGGACTGTGGCTGACCAAGTTCGCAGATGACTGCAAACTGGACGCCATAATCGACTCTCCAGCCAACACAAGCATTCTCCAAAAGGGCCTCATAGAAACAGACAACTGGTGCCAGAGCCATGGCCTCAAGCTAAATGCCAAAAAGTGTATAGTCATCCCCTTTGGCAAAAACAGTGCTCACAAATTACCACATAGGTGGTAATCCATTAAGTATAGAAGAAGTAATTAGGGACCTTTGGACCCAAGTTGATAGCAATCTCTCATTTGACAACCACGTGGCCAAAGTGGTTAGAAAAACATTTTATATAGCCCACCTAATCATGAAGGGATTCACATCTAGATCAGGGGTGGTCATCGTGCCTCTTTATTCATCCCTCATCAGGCCCATAATTGAGTACAATGCCTCTTTTGGGATGTACCTTACCAGACACCTGCAGCAACTGGAAAGACCCCAAAAGTACCTCACCAAGAGGATCAAAGGGCTCAAACAGATGCCATATGCTGCCCGGTTAAAGAAACTCCAGCTCTACTCAGTGGCATACCGCCTGTTCAGAGGCAATTTGTGCCTGACGATAAAGCCATGTCCAACCTGGAATTAATGGACATGCTGCACCTCAGAAAATCCAAATCCCATCGAGCCACGCTCGAGAGACTTGAACCTCAGCACTGAAATAAATAGGACATGCTGGAGGGACAGATTCATATCCCAGAGGCTCCCTTCACTCTGGAATAAAATCCCAGTCCAGGTTAGGCAGAGTCCCTCATTGACTCTCCTCAAGAGGAATTTAGATGAGTGGATGGGAGATCGTAGGTTTACCCCGGATATCACTTCTGTGTCACTGTTAGACAGAGGCACAGTATATTAACCTCGAAAAAGGGCATAGCAAAATAAATTTAAAATGGGTGGCGAAAGCCAAACACATTCTGGCTAGGCTTATAAATGCCCTAGGGCAGATAGGTTCATAGGTTCATACTAGGCTATCAGATAAATATGAACCTCAGAAATGAAGGAATGCTTTTTTTTTTTTTTTTTTTTTTTTTGAAAAATTTCATGGTAGTTGCAGAGGTGTCAGTCTACAAAAAATAAAGGGAAGTGCACAATCCAACATTTTACCTCTAAGGCTTCACTTTGTTTAAAAAAGACACTATGAGGGTGGAACAAGTTTTTGCCAGTATGTAAAAGTACTCAAAGTGCAGCCCATCCCTTATATAATGCAAAGTTTGCCTATTGTGTTCTATGAGTCTGTCACAACTAAACCACAGCATGACATCATTTATGCCACCACCCATGAAGCAAATGACTTTGTCTGCAAGGGTAGAATTCTACTTAACAGGAAGGATGAGTTCTTCTTAACAACATACAGCATGTCTCTACATCTCCTCCAAGGTAGAATTTTTGACATTGTTCATGACAACTTAGACAATGACAATGTATGACTCATAATTTAGATACATAATGCCTGAAAGGTGGTGTCCCTAATTGCAGTGCCTAAGTGGCAACTGAGGGACACCCTATCCTGAGCCTGTGTAGTGACTGTATAGTCTGCATACCTAACAATGAAATCACAATGACTGGAACATGTTTGGCATTTCTATCTGTTTGGGTGTAGGCCTTGCTTGCTTTAAATACAGTGCCTTTATAGTTATATGATCTGTAGCAACAGAATGTGCCAAGGCAGTGTCAGTAGACAAGGATGTTGGTGTAACTACATGAATGAAGAGTTTATATGAATATGAGAGAATCTGTACAGCTTATGTGTCCTGTCATGTGTGTTGGAGGGCTTGGGTATTTCTATTCAACATATATAGCTTATATTTATTGATGAAATTTGAGGAGCTTCCTCAGTTTTTGCAAATAAATGTATTTGTCTCAAATGGATTTGATGTTAGAAAATAATAGTGCTTCTGGATGACTAGATAGGTTAGGTAACCCAAAGAAACATTTAACAGTCTATGGATTCTCTGTTAATGGCTGCAGAAGTAAGTGAGATGCAGACTGAAAGGCTAGTTGCAGGGGTAGTAATAGCATTTAGTCACTTATAAATTCTTAAGACCAGAACACTGAGGAATTCAGCCATGTCACATAATACTGGTATGAGATGAATGATGTCCCTTACTAAGCAGACGTTCTTCGACATATCCAACTATGGTATGAGTAAGTACAACAGTGTACTCTATGTTGCCGTTGGCTGAAGTTGTAGGCTTAGTCTATGTAGATCTATATATATATATATATATATATATATACATACATATATATATATATATATATATATATATATATATATATATATATATATATATATATATATATATATATATATATATATATATATATATATATATACAGTCCCAAAATAGTGGTGCCCGTATCCAGCCAAACCGGTGCACGGAAAACAAATATAGAATACCAAATCCAATTCCAGCACTCAAAAAATGAAGAAGGCAGCGAAGGAGTTTTAGCAGTTTATTGCTACACAGTCTGCCCCACAGACCGGTTTCGCTTACAAAAGCGTCATCAGTGTGATATAAAATGCATACACGTCCAATTTTAATAGTCTCATTATTAAAGAGATATTACCACTTAAAGTGAAGAAAACTTACAGAAATATGAAACACATCTGACTATCTATATTTTTACCTAATACAAACATGTATTAAACCACCATTAGTATCTAAGAATGGTCATGTATAAACATTTATACCGGTTTGGCTGGATACGGGCACCGCTATTTTGGGACTATTCGTTTTGGTTTTTTGAGTGCTGTTACCAGTGTGGATGGCATTGGCCTAAACGGGCTTGAATACAAGGTGGAATTATTCTTACTCGAGTGAAGGTATATGGTGCGAGAGAGTGGTTCACAGTTGCTTTAGGATAATGGCAGAGCGTCCGGATTTTAAACAGTTTATGGAACAACTGACAGCAGCTAAAGATGATTTTTCTGTTTTTACTTCATCTCATATTGATGTGCCAAGTTCTACCATTTTGGGACAATCGGATATCAAGGAACATTTTAAGCTACTAACTGACATTACTAAAAAGGTACGTTCATTAGTTTGGCACAGCAAACTACTGAAAGCCTATTTGCAGGCCAAAATAATACCACGCGGTCTTAGGGTTCAGTTGGAACCTGGACTGGGGAGTGAAGATGCTGAATTTATGAAAAAATGGCAGGGTATTCAGTTAGTGGCGTCTAATATGTTTATGGAACTTTTGGTTGATTATTATGATAAACAAATACCAGAGTTGTTTGTTAAACTTGAGAAATGTCATGAACAGAGTGCTGTTTTTGTTGGGACTGGGGATTATCAGTTGATGTATGAACAGTTCATGGTTGAAATGGATAGATATGATAAAGAATTACAGGGTCGCAAGATGCGCAAGTACCAACGAGACCTGAATGATTTTCTAAATGATATGATATTTTCTTGGAAAAAGAATAAAAAAGGTGTGCGTTTTGAAGAAGTACAACAAAATAGACCTAAACGTAAGAGGGTATGGTCTATTTTGCGCAAATCCAAATCTACTTCTAGCACATCGGATATATCATCAAGTTTCTCTAACACTGACACAGAGGTTGAACAGGGAGAAATGGCGGTGTTAGGGTCACCAGTTTCCAAGAAGACCAGAGCCCCTTTAGGAGGGGAGGCCATAAACATAAGAGAAGGCAGCATGGAACAAAGATTTTGGGCTTGTTGGCAGACCCCACAGACTCTAGTTCATGCACACCAGTGAATGTTCATGGTGTCGATGACCACAGTTGTGTAAATCAACTAGTTGTCAATCTCACACATTACAGTTTTTCAGAAAGTGAATTAAAAGTATTGAATAAAGGCTTGACCTATGTTCCTTCTTTTTACGAGTCACATTTTGATGTTGTTAGAGATGTTAAACAATTTTGTAGAAATTTAAATTTAAAATATCATTTTGCACATATGACTGGGTTATATACTAAGGAGGATAGGGCCAATTTTAGGTTTAAAAAGTCTACATTTCAACCTATTTACTGTAATGTAGTGCGGTCTTTTGAACAGCTAGTTTTACATGATTTACAGGTTAATCAAGCTGACATTTTTCATTGCTCCTCTTATAATTTAGGGGTGGATGAACATCAGGCTCTTATGACCCTTGCCAGTAATGAAAATATTGTGGTTATTGGGGCAGATAAAGGTGGGGCTATTGTGATTTGGGAAAAGTCACAGTATGTGCAGGAGGCCTTAAAACAATTGAATGATTTAAAGTCATATCAGGTTTTATTAAAGGATCCTAGTGAAGAGTTTAATGCCGTTATTCACAGTTTTCTTTTGGATTCTAAACAACATGATATCATAAGTGAAGCGTTAATGGAACAATTAACTGTGGAAAGCCCCACATTTCGATATTTTTATCTTGTCCCCAAAATCCATAAAACCTTAATAAATCCCCCGGGCAGGCCCATAGTGGCCGGGAGAGGGTCAGTGATACAACCTTTGTCTGAATATTTAGAATTTAAGCTTAAACCTTTGCTTGATTTAGTTAGGGCCAGGATTAGGGATACAAAGCAATTTTATCATTAATGGAAGATTTACAGCTCTCCAGTGGGTCCTTATTGGGCACTTTAGATGTACAATCCCTGTATACGAGTATCCCACATGAAAGGGGTATAACAGGGGCCCAGTATTGGATGGTACAATCTGGTCTATATTCAGATAGTGAAATACTATTTTTGTTGTCCATGTTGAGGTTGGTTCTGGAGCATAATGCATTTAAATTTGACAATAAATGGTATTTGCAGGTCAGAGGAACAGCTATGGGGGCTACCTTTGCCCCCATATATGCTGACCTGTTTATGGGATATTTGGAAGTTAAATACATTTATTGTGAGGATTTTATGTATGCTAGTAATCTTATTATGTGGCTTTGATATTTGGACGACTGTTGGGTTGTATGGCAGGGGAGTTTGTTAGAATGGGAGAATTTTAAACATTATTTGAATGCCAATGAGTATGGTATTAAATTTATAGGTAAACTGGATTTGTTTACAGTCGACTTTTTAGATGTTAATGTAACTAAAGTACTTGATGGTACAGTAGTTATTTCATTGTATCGCAGCATATATAACCGGCTTGAGAAACAAGGCTAAAACTTGCAGATTTGGTGATTTAAGGGATAAGTTGATAAAATTAATACTTGTGTGTGGTATTAAAGATGATGCTGTGAGAAAGATTTTGCTTCATGACAGTGATTTAGCTTTGAATAAAGCCATTGAGATTTGTCAGATACATGAGCTTTCAGAAAAACGCACAAATATGCTTACAAATAAAAAAATGCATCCTTCCAGTATCTTCTAAGGCCAATGTTGATAGTATGCAGCATGTGATTAAAAGAAACAGGCCCAGGCACATGGCAGCAACTGTAAGCCTTGCAAAACTCCCTGGGATAACCCCATGCCTTTCTAGAAAATTCAAGAATGTGCACAGCCTTAGTGAAACACAAGGGTGAGTCAGCAAACTCAAAGCATGTGCCCTCACCTAGCCTCATAGTCAATTGTCATAATTGTGGTGATAACCATGTATCTAAAAGAGAAAAATGGTTAGCTTTTGGTCAGCAATGCCACAGATGTAAAAAGTGGAATAATTTCCAAAGATTTTGTAAATCTAAAAAGGCTCATTCTTTTATTAAAAGAGAACATTCAAAGAGACAAGTTGATCAATTAGAAAGCTGTGACCTTACTTTTTATATTGGTGGTGTGTCTGTGCTTAACGAAACAGTCAATGTAGGAGATTTATAGGCAAAGAATGAAGTATTTTTTTTACTGTATGGATAAATGGAAGACCCATAGAGCTCAAAGTTGGCACAGATTCAATTTGTAATGTTATGTCAGCAGAAACATTTGCTAGAGTATATGCCAAATCATGTTTCTCACCAGCAAAGTGTGTGAAACTTGTTGCTTACGGTGATGAAGAAATTCAAACTGAAGGCTCAGTAGTGCTTTCATGTTACTCTGCTGGGAACAGCTATGATTTGAAATTGTATGTGGTCAGAAGGCATGCACAATCATTACTAGGCCTCAGAGATAGTTTGGAAATGGGACTACTTTCATTTAATAAGCAAGTCCACTGTTCTAATTTTGCCCAGTCTATTTTCTCTCCTATGCTAATATTTTCAACGACAAACTAGGCAAACTACCAGTTGTGTACTCCATGAGCTTAGCCCCAGAGGTCAGTCCAATTGTCAAACCAGCTGGGAAAGTTCCAGTAGCTATGTAGAACAGAGTCAAAGCTGAGCTAGACAAAATGTGCAGCATGTTTAGTATGTCCAGTTGATGAACCAACTGAATGGGTATCTTCCATGCTTGCAGCTCGTAAGAAAAACTCATGTGATATCAGAATATGTATTGATCCACGAGATTTGAACAAGGTATTGAAAAGACTTCATCATACAATGTGTACAGTCTAATGAGTCACTGCTCTAATGCCAAATGCCAGTATTTTTTCTGTCTTGGGTGCAAAAAGTTTACTCTGGCAAATTTTGCTTGACCAAAAAGCTTCATTGCTAAGTATTTTCAGTACTCCTTTTGGCAGGTACAGGTCTTTGAGAATGCCATTTGGGATAAATTCTGCCAGCAGTGAAGTCTTCCAACGTGCCATGGAACAAATTTTTTTCTGGGTATCCATGTGCTATTATAGTAGATGATAGTCTACTAGGAGGTAATGGTGAAGCTGAGCACGACAGAAAACTCAAGAAAGTTCTTGAAAGAGCACGTAAAGTGAATCTTAAGCTGAATCCCCAAAAGTGCAAATTCAGGCTATGAGAAGTTACTTATGTTGGTCATTTGTTCACCAGTTCAGGCTTATGACCAGATCCTTCCAAGCAAACAGCAATTCTTTAGATGCCATCTCCAGACAATGTTCAAGCCCTGCAACATTTTCTTGGCATGGTTAACCACCTAGGCAAGTTCATTCTGGACTTGAGCCAACTTTTAGCACTGTTTAGAGAGTTGACACACAAAGATGTATGCTGGTCTTGGTCAGAAAAACACCAAAGAGCATTTATGTTCTGAAGCAGAAAATTGCTAGTCGACCAACTCTCAGACATTATAATGTTCATAAACCAGTTACTCTTTCTTGTAATACTTCAAAGTTTGGCCTCAGTGCAGTCATTCTTATAGAGGAAAGACCAGTAGCCTTTGCATCCAGAACTCTTACCCAAACGGAAATGCAGTATGCACAGATACAGAAAGAGATCTTAGCAATTGTGTTTGCATGTTTAAAGTTCCATTATTATATTTCTCATCAAACTATCTGGATTGAAACAGATCACCATCTTCTAGTCACTATTTTTTGAAAGCCTATGCATACAGCTCAAGGCAGATTGCAACGTATGATGCTCAAATTGCAAAAGTATAATTTTAATCTTGTCTACACAAAAAGCAAATTTCTTTATCTTGTTGATGCATTATCCAGATCACCCAGAAATACCACTGAACAGCATGAAAATGAGCAACTTAATTTTGATGTCATGGAAGTGAGAAATTTTTTTCTTCCACACATGTTGATGAGCTTAGAAGTCATACAGCCTTAGATCCAGTTCTATAGAAGCTGAACCACTTTATTCACTGAGGATAGCTTTTAAAGCAATCGTTCTTGCCAGTAGACCTGCAATCTTATTTTCCATAGAGAGATGAGATTTTGTTTGACAATGGTATCATCATGAATGGCCCCAAAGTAATTGTTCCAAAATCCTTGCAATAAGACTATATTATAAGTTTGCATCGTGGTCACTCAGGAGGAGATTCTACAAAAGGAAGGCTGCGAGAACTAGTATTTTGGTCTTCTATGTCACAGGACATTGAGAGAGCTCTTTTGTCTTGTTCTGTATGTAATAATATTAAACCACATCAACAAAAAGAATAATTTCAGCAAAACCAGATTCCTGAACTCCCTTGGTCGACAGTAGCTACAGACATTTTTGAGTGGAACGGCCAACATTACTTGGTATTAGTAGAAGCATTCATATTGGTTTGAGATTGACATACTTGCAAATCTAGAATCCATTACTGTCATTACTAAGATTAAGTGTCACTTTGCAGTCCATGGTAGTATGCACAAAGCTATTTCTGACAATGGTACACAGTTTACAAGCCAGCAGTTCAAAAGATTTGTTGAAAAGTGGGACTGCTCATGTTACAAGTAGCCCTGATTACCCACAGTCAAATGGTTTGGCAGAATTTGCAATTCAAAGTACAAACCAGTTAAAGAGAAGTTGAAATGAGACAATAGTGATGTTTTCTTAAATCTCTTGAATTTCATAAATATTCCTCCTCATAAACATCTTGCTTCACGTGCACAGAGACTTCTGTTGAGACAAACCAGAACCACACTACCAGTTAGCAGTAATCTATTTGTTCCATGTGTCAAGAACAATAAATTAGTGAAAATCAATCTGTTGAAAAAGTGCTTATCCCAGAAGTCCTTTTATGATAATACCAGCAAACTGCTCGATCCATAACAAGAAGGGGAGATATTGAGGATGCAGATGACCAAAGGTTTTGATCAGACTGGAGTTGTGAAAAGTGTATATCCAGATGCAAGATCATATAGGAGTCGAATTTAGTCAGAACTGGAAACATTTGATCCTGGTATCCGAGCCTATATTGCAGTATCATACTTGTGAGAAAGAATACAAATCTCAGAGTGAGTTATCCAGCGTTCCAGTTAAAAAGGGCATTCCAGTAAATATCCCTGTTCCTGAGAAGATTCCCAAAACTCCTGAAACTGTTTGTTCACCAATGACTGTCGCTGTTGCTTAACCCAATTCTGATTGCTATATCATTAGATCAGGTCGCATTTCCAGACCATGTTCCACATACACGGCAACATGGGCATAAGCGGTGTGTCTATTTCTTATTGTCTGTACAAGTGCATGTCTTTTTCCAAATGTCATTTTAATGTGAGCAATTTATTAAAGGTGAGGATGTAGAACAATATGTATGTATACCTTTAAGACGTTCTCCATGGGCTTGCACATGTGTATAAATATTGAGCACATGTGAGCCTGACTGCCATTTTGTACTAAGCTGTTGAGATGTAAGCATGTATGTCTGTGTAATTTGTCAGTTAATCAGTTTGTTTATATTTTCTACTGCTATTTATCCTGATGTGTTTCTACCTAATTAAACATATAAACTAACTACCCCGTTTGTTTGTCTTCCATTGTAAACCAAGATAAGCAACAGTCTAGTCTTCTGTTTTAGATAGTAAACAAAAGGTGGGAGAGTTTATAGGAATATTTTACTTTAGAGCTTTATCTTCTATAGCGACAATCGCTTTTATCAAACTTGTAATTAATTTTTGCCAGCATAGGAATAAAAATAATAGATGTCACCTAAAATCACTTTAAATGGTATCCCTGTTAGCTATTATCTCATCTTCAAACAACTGAAGTAACTTATCTGAGTAAGCCCTCTTCAAAAATGTTTTAACTAAAAAAGTTCTTCAATAAAAGTTCTGTTGTCACTTATAATTTTGGACAAATGATCCATCTGTACTTTAATTTTACTCTTCTTTTGCATAAAAGTGTGACAACCAGAATAATGCAGGCATGAATTAGATAATGTGGGCTTTTGGAATATAGGAGAAGTAAAACACTTGTTACGATTATCCTTTAAAATGGCAACACCCAAAAAAATTAATATATTCAGACTCCACATGTGAACTAAAGCTAAGAAAGGAAGAAGAGTTTAAATATTCCAGAAACTCCATCAATTTAGTTAGGTCACCGTTCTATAAAATAAAGATGTCATCCAGAAAATATAGTATGCATGCAAGTATATATCATATTCCAAACTGAGTATAAACTTCTTTTCCCACATTAACAATATGATGCTCACATAAGTGGGGGTATGCACAACTCCAGTAGCTAACCTGGATGTCTGGTGAATAAATTCATGAAAGAAAAAAAATTATTATACAAGACATGTTTTAAACACTCATTTAACACATGTATCTCTATGTCTGTCAAGTTTGCATAACTGATTAAAAATTTAGTGAACCAATCAACACCAGCATTCAAGCTGTATTATTGTAAATAAATTGATGACATCAACAGTTGCAAACCAAAAATTGCTGTGAAAACAAAATGAGTTCAAACACTGTAAAAATACCATAAATCTTTAATACTATGTTGGCAATTATTCAAAATTCCTTTCAGCTGAGTCTAGATGTATAGAGCAAGTGAATGAGTCTTGGATCCAACTGCAGATGCAATCATTCTCAAAGGAGGGTAGACCATGTTTTTGTTAACCTTCAGCATCCCAAACATGGGAGGAACTGAAGGATTTCTTACCAGAAAAACTGGTACAAATCATTAACAATAACATTTGGAGACAGCAAGTTGAATAAAAATAAATCAATTTTAGAATAAGAAATATGAACTTCAATGATAGATTATCACGTGTAACAAACATCACCTAATAGGTCGGTCGTATTACTAGAATAGTCAACAGAGTCAATGAGTACTACCCTCCCCCCTTATCAGTTTTCCTAACACTCCCCTTTATCAGGTTTCATAACACGCACATTTTTGTTCATGTTTAGTTCTTTCAAGACTTTCAATTTTTCTGATGATAGATTAGATGCCCCCAAATGTCCATATTTGTATAGATGTCTAACAGATTCTGTGCAATGGACTTCAAAAGCTGTTGTGATAGAATTTGGGAGATAGTCAAAATTACTCTTTCGTTTTAACACATTCCTGGGACTCCAAGAGCTGATAAGACTTAAGACATCATTTTCAGTTAATTGCATGTCTCTGATGTACAGATCAATGTTGACCTGCACATTATGGTAGTAAACAACTGCTTATGAAGCTAGTGACATTTCTCCCCTAATCACTATTCCTCACGCACAAGTACAAACACACACACACACGTACCCATATGTGCACACCTGTCCACCTGCCATTTTCTCCTCAACCCTGTAGTATTTAAAATTGCCATTGCAACAATTATCTGCAATGCTTTGGTACTAGTGTACCCCCAATCCCAGTACCACCATTTTCGACTGGTGCCATTAAAGCCCTTAAGAGTATTCCTCAGTGGTGTTCTACATCCCTAACCCTCAGTCTTCTTACTCCCATTGGTACCATTACATCATTTTAAAGAGTAATCCCTGTGTCTAGTGCATTGTTCCACCTCCCAGTCCTCATACTGCATTTAGTGCCATTATGGCATTTTAAGAGTATTCCCTGGTGTTTAGTGCATCCCCCTCTCCAGATCCCTGTACTGCCACTGGTGCCATTATGACACTTTAAGAGTATTCCCTGGTGCCTAGACTATCTTTTCCCACTTCCAGATTATTCCACTGACATAGGTGTCACTATAGCACTTTAAGAATATTCCCTGGTATCTAGTACATCCCCCACCCTGATCCCTGCCGTGCTATCAGTATAATTACTGCACTTTAATAGTATTCCTTGGTGAGCAGTGCATCCCATCACCCCCAAGTCTCCATACTGCAGTTGGTACCATTATGGTAATTTAGCAGTAATCCCTGGAGTCTAGTGGTTCCCTCACCATGTATGTGACAAGTGGTTCAGTATGTCAACATGAAGGGGATGGCCATGCTGATCTACATAGCTGAGTGATTTATTGAAACTTTTGGTTGTGTAGATGTCTTCCTAAAGGAGGTTCTAGGGAGAGAACACGTCTAATTAACATATGCCACTCCCCCTGGAAAGCATCATTAACATTCAGCACTGCAGTGGGGCCAGGCATTCATTCATGAAGATGCATGCCTTTATGTTAGAGAACCATGCAGCACTGTACAAGGGCAGTGATTAAATCAGGGAAATGTACCAGACTGGGTGCACAGAGGTGCAGTTGCAATCATGAAGTTGGAATGTAGCCTTCTTCTAATTATATGTGCCTCCATGATCATTACATTCATGGAATGGAAACAGTGTCAACAGATTAACATAATTGTGGCCTTTTAACTGAATTTAAATGGTACTTATACAATGGCCACTGACCATCCATACCATGCCAAAAATTTAATTTTGTAAAACCAGCTGTATGCTGTAAGTACTGCAAGCTTTAGGTTCAGTGGCGGCTGGTGACTTCAAATCAAAGCGGGGCTGCAGGAGACAGCTGAATGGGTGGGGTCAATGGGAAGGGGTGCAGCCAACTAGAAAGGGGAGGAGCTATGCTCAAAACCACAAAAACTAAATATACTGCCCTGAGTGCCATACCGTCATTATGAGAGTCCAATCAAGACAAAATGAAGTGTAGAAGAATAAAAATAGTTCAATGCATTGGCTGCATGACAGCTTAATATCTAGATGGAAACAAAAAAGTTTGTGAGGCATGAAAAAATAAATTACTTTTTTTTAAATACATTAATGGAATGCCAGTCAAAATCAAGTATAAGAAAAACAAGCAGCACTCAACCCAAACCACTTCTTGCACTGCAGTTCTAATTATAATTTATATTCACCTTTATTAAAGTACCAAGTAACATGCTGAAAGTAGAAATCTCTGATGCCCCCACTTGTAAAAATGTTCCTTATCCAAAAAAAGACCTGCTGCCTGACATCTACTTGTTTCATGGGGAAAACATGATCAAAGTAAAAAATGAAAAGCAAACAAGAAATAAGCTCAAGATACATTGCTTAAAAGGATTACTGTACAGGTTATGGACCACACAATTGGCATTTTGTTTATGGGTAAAGCCTGCAGAGATGACTGGAAGTCTCCAAGTGTAATGAGGCTCTTAAAATAATGTAATCCTGTTCTTTATTTCAAATACTGGCATATGCATTTCAATACCCAAGGCTTATACATTATCTAGTTAAGTATTCTCTACATGGCAACAGAAAGGCTTTCAGTGTTGGCAATTCTTTAACAGTATGCTTATTAAAGCTTACTTGCATCTTGCAATCTCAGCCAAGCTTACCTGATGGTCATTAAAGTATTGCTACTTAAACACAGAGCAACAGTACAAAAAATATGACAGAAACCAGACCATTCTGTAAAAGTCAAGGACAGATAAAAAGCCACTCTAGTACTTGTGTCTACCTTGAATGGGGGGATACTCTGCACATTTACACTGCATAACTACTCCTTGCCTTGCTTTGACACATACAGAGTCACTACATGGGGGAGTGGGGTGCAACAAGTATGTCACAGTTTGAAATGTCTCTGACTGACTTGTGATGGCCCTGACACATTTGTCATACCTCTCAACCTCAGAGCAAGAAATCTGGAAAAAGTCATACAAAGAAATGGGACAAAGGCCCAAAAATAAGGAAAATTTTTAAAATATTGCTCTTATAAACTTAGAAAGATAATAGAGGTCTTGCATTAGTATGAATTTTCTGAATGGTATGAAATCTGAAACTCAAATGTCTGTCATTATTTTCTAACTTCAGTCTTTAATGATTTGTCACTAATTTGTCAAAAAAACACAATTTTATGAAAAATAGACCAAAAATGTGATGTAAAAATATAAAATAGCAACACAATACAGCTGGGAACATGTCAAAGAAGGGACACTTTAATATTAGTACCGCTAACTTGAGCAGCTGACAAAATAAAATAATCTACATGCATTTCTGAAATAAAAGTAATCTAATGGATTATTACAGTTATTTCTTAATTATAAACCCTCCATGTTTTCTTCCAAAATTGCAATTTTGCGGAGGGATCATTAGGGGAAGAGCAAAATTTTGAGCCAAAATCAGGGACAGTTGAGAGGTTTGGCTATGCCTAATTCTATAAAGCAATTTATTTGCATGTACTTCTCGACCTGTTAATGCAATAAATCAGGACAAGGCCAAATATACTGGGGGAACATATAAACAGTACTAAAAATTGCTCTTGTATAAACGGAGACAGTTGATAGAACAGGTCTTACTTTAGCATGCATTTTCCTGAAGGTTATGAAGTCTGAAACTCAGTGTGTCATTAGTGACTTAATTCCTAAATGATTTGCCAGAAAACCACAAATTTTATGAGGAACAAACCAAAATTAAGAAGCAAAAAATCTATTCATTCTTTGAAAATCTGGACAGTTGGAAGGTATGGTTCAGCTGGGGCTGTCTAAGTTTGCCGCCCTTCCCCCTCACAAAACCATGGTAGAATGGAGCCTCCCCCTGCAGCCATTCTAATGATCCATTACTTGGCTGTTTCACTCAATTTACCATAAACACTAATGTGCATACTGATTTACTTCTATGATGATTTGAACTTCATTTTGAAAGTTTTATTTTGCATTTTACAGCACAAACACTAAGACATCTGCTAAACAAACTTGGCATTAAAACTTCTCTGCCATTGAAACTCACATTCACTGAAACAACAATGAAACCCACATTCAAAGAAAATACACTTTACCCGTGGCAGATTAATTCTGGGAATTTTTCAAATCATAGGCCCCTTGCATATGAAACATACATGTGCTCTTTGATACACCTTCCTATTGCTTTGAACATTTTTCCAGGAAACAATGAAACAAAATGCATGCACCAATGGCAAAACTGTCCAATTCAGAACATTTCCATCATAAAAGTCTACTCAAACTTCTACAGTCCACTATTATCAGTAGATATGCACAATTCTACAGTCCACCATTATCAGTAAATATGCACAATCTCTAAAGTAGTAAAAAAGTCATCTAAATAATTCCATGTTAAATAAATCTGTAATGAAGAGGTTGCTGCTAGCAATCACCTTTATATTTCATGGTTTCATCGAAAAATAAAGTGTCTGATGCCCCTGAGGAATAAATTTCCTAAATTAAATTAAAAATAAGCTAGTAATATTGCAATAGGAAATGGATGGCAAACTGATAACAGGCTCATAGTATCTTAACTTTCAGTACGGCAGCATTCACCCCTTATGGGAGTAGAACCAACAACCTTCTGCATCAAAAGCAAGTACACAACTTGTTGTGCTATTAGTAATGTGAGCTGACAGCATAATCAGCACTAAATTTCTCTTCCCCTGCAGCTCTCAGCTCCTTGTAAAATCTACTCAATACTCAACTTCACAGCACAAGAAATCTGGAAAAAGCCAAATTTATTGGGGTGGTTCAAAAGGGCAAAAACCAGGGACACATTAAACATTGCTTGTATAATCTTGGAAAGCTGCTAGAATAAAATGCTGTGTTACCACCATACATTTTATTTCCAAGGTCCCTGTGCAAAAGAGTCAAAACAACATACCACTATGCCAAATCACCTGCTTCGTGAAAGAAAAATGCTGTGTTACCACCGTACATTTTACTGCCAAGGTCCCTGTGCAAAACAGTCAAGAGCAACATACCACTATGCCAAATCAGCTGCTTTGTGAAAGAGAGGAAGACTGAAACATAAATGGCTATCATTTAATGAATTAAGTTCTCACCATAGCTGTCAACCTCTTAGCACAAAACACCTGGACAAACCCAGTAATGAGGGAATACAGCCCTCAAACATATTCAGTGAATTCAGTTATTGCCATAGCTGTCAACCTTATCACAAAAAACCAGGACAAAGCCAATAACAGGGTATTAAAGTCCCAAAAATAAGGATAAATTTCAAATAGTCATCTTATAAACTTAAAAAATTGCTATACTAAAAGGTTGTGTTACTATATATTTATTGCTAGAATAAAAAGTTGTTTTACTATGTATTTTCTGAAGAATATGAAGTCTGAAATTCAAATGCCTGTCAATTTTACTTCTGACGGAACAAAAGCAATTTTCAGCGGAGGCCCAGGGAGAAATATTGTAGACACATGTCTTTGTAAAATGGCAGGACACCAGAGCAAATCCACACAAACACAGGGATAAGATGCAGACTCTGCACAGAAGGCACCCCAGCCAAGAATCAAACCAGAAAACCTATAGCTGTGAGGCAACAATACTGCCACTGCACCATCAAATATGTAAGGAATTAAACATTCAGAAACCTTAAGTCTGAAATTCAAATGCCTGTCAATTTTATTTAACATTTGTTAATCAGAACAGTCTGACTTGGAACATAAAAACAATTTTCAGCAGAGGCCCAGGAAGAAATAATGCAGACATGTCTTTGTAACATGGGAGGACACAAAAGCAAACCCACACAAACACAGGGAGAAGATAGAGAAGATACAGACCCCCACAAAGAAGGCACCCCAGCCAAGAATCAAACCTGAGAACCTGCAGCTGTGAGGCAACAATGCTACCACTGCACAATCAAATATCAAGCATTGCAATATTTACAAACCACAGATATTATGAGGAACAGATCAGATCAAATATGAGGCAAAAATCTGCAATTTTTTTACAAATGGTGGTGGGTAGGGAATTCAGGTCTTTAACACCTGCATACAAGGTACAGGGTTCAAGCCTGAAGTATTCCCTACCACATCACCATGAGTCTAACCACCAGTATATTGCACCTGGGGCATCCGACCCTGCCCGTCGCGAGATCTTCCCCCGATGAGACTGCAGCAAACTCCTGACGTTGCAGCCCGACGCATTTTCCCAGCGAGTTCAAGGACAGTCTATGCAGTTTAAAACTGCATAGACTTCTGGGATCTCTGTTCTTCATGTTTCCCTGGAAGGACTGCTGCTGAGACAATCTGCGCATGCTCCAGACTGTCTCAGCAGCAGTCCGGACTAGTGTGCATGTGCGAAGGCCGCGATTTTTAAAATTTTTTTTTCTTTTTATTTCTTTATTTTTCTTTAATTTTATAGTTGAGGGGGCTGCAGTCCAATAGCAAGGGCCGCCCCTGTTTAGGTTTCCTCCTTTAGTTCTCACTGCTTAAACTTTAGACAAGCAGAGTCCCAGGATGCAGTCAGACAGTAGTAGATGTCATCTGCTCACTCAAACTGGAATAGCCAGCATCCTGAATAGTGGTTATGATATTGCTTTGGCTACAGCTCTAACTTGTCCTTTTGCTGTGCCATTTAATATTACAAAGGATTAAAATATGAAGATGATATTATTTCTGAGTTCTAGTAAAAAAATTAACAACGGTAAAACTAAAATTAATATAAACCAACAATGTTTGACACAGGGATCAAAAGAAAACATTTGCTCATTTTTTTTTTTTTTGTAAAACAATAAAGTAAACTAGTTATATAATATCCCCACAAAAGCGCAGCCAAATTTACTTCCCAAATATTTCAACAATCTGATCAGTTTGAAATTTTGTATTATCACATTTAAAGATGTCATTTCCTCAGATTTTATCTAAACAAATTTAGTCTGAAATATGCCAGGATGTAAAACTGAGGCAAAGCCAGAAAGCTGCTGAAAAGGAAGCCAACTAACTATTTCAATACAAAAAAAAAAAAAAGACAAAGCATCTAGTCTAGTAAAGAAAGCAGACTTTACAAGACAAGTGAAAATGAAAAGTGTCAACCAAAATAATACTGTAAACAAGCTACTACTGATCATGTGACTTGTTCTCAAGTCACAAAATATTACAGAAGGAAAATTGCAGGCATGTGTTGTTTGCATTTTCCTATAGATTTTGTGATTTGGTTTTGGGTTACTGGAATCACAGATGAGGTATGTGCATTGTTGTCTGAGTTGTTATTGGTATCTGAGTTTGCATATTGTTAATGTTAGTGCATCAAAAGTGCACCCACATTTTGTTATGCAGGGACTTGCCCATGATAATATTATCATTACCTAGTGCATGGTAAAGCCTTTTAAAAAATGATTTGGATGTGTGATTAAAGCTTTGATGAAATGTTTATTATTACTTGCATCTTGATAAAGTGAGAAGCATTAATTGCAATAAATTCAGTACAGCATTTAGAAAACAAATGCAAGAAAGGTCAGATTCTAAAAGAATTTAGCACAGTGCACAAGTGTACAGGTTGCAGCTTTAACACTTGGAAAAAATATGTTATCCGATGACCTCACATCAAATGGTATCACAAACGTTATGCAAAATAGCAACACAGAGTATAACTAAAGGTGAACTGCAGAACATATACAATGAGAAATTAGTTTCTTTCATGTTCAGATTCACCATTCCCTTGTAGCCACTGGTACATATATGTGACAAACATGTAGAACCTTTAGCAGAAATCATGTAATGGGAAATAATTAAGATTGAAAATGACATAGCAAGCAACAGCATCAGAACAATTATATAGGATGAGCAGTAGTTCTTCCTCTTCAAAAATACTTGTCACTAGTGGTTTAAATATGGGGTCAGTCACTGCATCACTCCTCTTTGGACAAAGCAAATGTGAAGTGCTTATGGTGGACAAAACTTGCAGATGACTGTAAATTTGGTGCCATCATTAATTCCCCAAAGAACACCAAGGTCCTCCAAGAAGGCCTTTACCAAACAAATATTTGGTGTCAAAAGCATGGACTAAAACTAAATGCTGAGAAATGTATAATAGTATCCTTTGGCAAGCATGACTTCCCTTGTAACTATCAGAATGACAACACTCCCCTGAAAGTCAATCCTGTAGTCAGAGACCTGGGAACTTATGCAGACAAACTGTCATTTGATCACCACTTATCTGCTAGTGCATACTTCATATCTAAATGCATGGCATCCAGATTAAAGGATGTAATCATTCAACTGTACTCAGCTGTCAGTACGATGATCATGGAGTATAATGCCCCTTTTGTTATGTACCTGTACAAACACTTGTCATACCTGGAAAAACACAATGCTTCCTCTCTAAAAATCAAGAACCTAAATCATAAAAACTACTGTGACCATTTCAAAGCCTTGTCCCTCTTCTCAGTATCATACAAGCTTTGAAGAGATGACCTCTGCCTTGCTTATACAGCCTTTATATACCCTGTCCTTTCTGGCATCTTACACGTTAGCAAGTGATCTCAGTCTCTTTTGCACCATATATAGGACATGTGGGAGGGACAGGTATTTATCACAGAGTACACCACTTATATGGAACTATCTTGCACTCCATATAAAGTACTACTCTTAACCTATTCAAATGTAATTTGCGCAAATGGATGAGAAAACTCAGATTCATCCTTAGTTTAGCAACCACTTCCCTCCTAGATGGGAGTAGCAAGTAAATGTCTTAACATATCCTTGTTCTGGGCACTTCTGTGTTATTCATACAGATGGATAGTTACACAAATGCTAAACTACTATGGGACTAGGCTAGGCTTCTTAAGATCCTCACATATCATAACTTCATAGGTGATTACCAGGCTATTGACCTCCTGGGGTCTTTCTAAGCCTAACCATGCTTCCCAAATGTATCTGACAAGTTTTGATACCCCAGGATTATTTTAAGTGGTATTTGTAGGCATGTGCATGAGTGGTCTAGCATTTACAGTCTGCTTCAATATTCTAGAGACATGGGCGCAAGAGCAGGGGTAAATTTTCAATTCCTCATCCATTCGTCTAAGTTAGCTTGAATTGGATTATGGAAGAAATCTGCTTCACATGGATGAGAATTCTCTTTCAGAGAACGGGTAGTGTCTGAGACATACCTTTCCACGAAAATGTGTTATTTATGTTCCAGATGATTCAGGTCCCTAAACTGGATAATTCTGATGTTAATTGTTTTGTAGATGTGCAACAGGTCCATCAGTGTTGGATCAGAATATGTTCTGTTGGCCAGACATAGACATTGACTACAGTCTGTAGGAGACCAAGTACAGGGATAGGGTTTTGAGGTACTCTGTGTAGGACATGTTGCTAATGCCCTGCATTATTTTTATGAGGAACCTCTGTGGATGCTACCAGTTGTTGCATATACCTGGTCAGGTACATACCAAAGTGGGTGTTGTACTCAATGATTAGTCTGATGGGGGCCAGACACAGCAGAACAATGACACCCTCGGACTTTGATCCCAATCCCTTGCTTATAAGGTATTTGAAGGCACAGTGGTGCATCAGTAGCATTGTCACTCACAGCAAGAGATTCTCTGGTTTGAGTCTCAGCTGGGGTGCCTTTTCTGTGAAGTCTGCATGTAATCCCTGCATTCATGTGGGTTTCCTCTGGGTGCTCTGTTTTTTCCCACATTACAAAGACATGCATCTGGAGCATTTCTTCCCAGGCCTCCTCTGAAAATTATCTTCATTCCAAGTTGGAATTTCCCAGTAAACAAATGTTAAATAAAAAAATGAATGACCTCCTTACTACCATAGACACATGATGGTCAAAGTCCAGGTTACTGTCTACATGCATTCCCAAATCCTTGACCGTTTGGTCTACTCTTAGGGGTGTATTATCAATGCTGTAGTTTCCAAGGGCAGCCATTTTCCCAAAGGATACTTATTTGCTTTTCTTGGCATTGAGTTTTAGACTTGGCATTGGTTTTTAGTCTGCATCATTCCTTCTGGGATGCTAGAAGTACTTTATCACTTATTTTGATACAATGTGGTACATTTCTGACCACTAACTTTCTGTGCAAGGGTGGGTTGTTTATAATATTTTTTTTTTATCTGTCATGGTATGAGACAGATGGATAGTCCTCCTACTAATTAACAATCATAAAATCTGTTTAGGAGCTCACAGTGGTGAGTTATGACTTGCAAGTTAAGCAACATGATATATTTTATTAGCAGTTTATCTACCAAGTGTGTTGTTGGTTCAGTATGAAAATTCGGAATCCATTTTCAAAGTTGAGCATATGCATATTCCTTGGAATTATGATGTTGTTTGAGATGAAAAACTAAATGAATGAGAGGGATGATGAATGAGGCCAAGGTATATTTGTCGAGTCACCATGAGAATAACATTGCCTAAAGGATACTGGAAAATTACTTTGCCATTGTCTGTGTATTCAAGGTGAGGAGTGGCATTATGTGATTGTTTTGTTTTGGAGCAAACAGTGTCACAGCTGTTTTGCTGGTGTCGAGTAGAAGTTTATTTTTGATTGTTGAATTTCATAGTTGAAAGAAGTCCTTTTGTACCCTTCATGTGGTTACATCACATTATGTCCTTATTGCTTCATCAAAGGCTTTCTTAACTAGAAATGTTGCTACCTGACAAAATTAATCTCTGAATATCAGTTTTGATTATACTGTAGATTTTCGGTTAAAGAACATGCTTTCTCTAACACCCACCTACAGTTACCTAAATGAGTAGTTTTTACAGTGGCAAACCATGTGGTATGATATCTCATGTAGATTATCTTTTTCTCCCCACATTCCTTAAATTTATGTATAAGGACACTATGACTGCACAACAGTGAGAGAAAGGAAAAATGATCCAAACATGTGAACTACACAAATGTTAATTTTACACACACACGCACACACACACCATACCTCTCAACTCTCCAAATTTTTGCCTCATATTTTTGGTCTGTTCCTCAAAAAATTTGTTTTTTTCAGGCAAATCATTGAAGACTGAAGTCAGTAAATAATGACAGACATTTGAGTTTCAGACTTCATATCTTTGAGAACATAAATGCCAGTGCAAGCTTTATTATTCTAGAAACTTTCTAAGTTTATAAGAGCAATATTTAAAATTTGTCCATATTTTTGGGCCTTCATCCCCCCATTATTTTTGCCTTTGTCCAGATTTCTTGTGATAAGAGGTTGAGAGGTATGACACACACACACTTTAAATATTCGGTCTTATCTCTGAACTCATGGTCGTCATTTGCAGCCTGACTGACTCTCCTGAAATCAACAGTAGGATCTCCCATGGGACACCTTTCTGGTGCAGTGAAATTTTTGCCAGCATTTCATCCATTCATCAAGCAATTAATGATTCATCTTGGTAATGATCAGCTATAAAGAAATTAGATGAAAATTTTATGGGGCAGTTGCCATATTTATTATAGCTCAACAACTCTTACTGCATGAGCTCATAATTCACCAAGCAATTAATGCAATGCCTTTGTAATGAAGCTAAGTGCAACTTTCTTTGGGCGGTTATCTAATTTAGTACAGTTTGAAGAACTGGTAATATAGATCGTCATTTTACAAACTCATGATGGAGTCTATAAAAATATAGCAGCATGCTTTTGAATACATATTACCTTATTTTAAAGTTTACCTAACATTGTTTCCAAGTACAAATGTAGTTGTTTCATTTTGTGCAGTTTTATTTATTCCTAGTACACAGGGGTCAGAACTGAGAATGGGTCATTGCGACTCACTTCACTCACATGTTAAATAAATGCATCAGAGACTTTAAACGGCAAAGTCCATGGCAGAATTATGGTACACGGACTTTAATAAATGTAAACATTTTCAGAAGGATATAGTTATAGATGCATTGTTGCTACAATCATTTTCACAGGAGAAGATGAAGCATTGCAAATACCTGGAAGTATATATTTATCTAGGAGTCTTTTCAACTTCAAATGTATGTATCCAGCTTGTTCACATATACAAAATGACAATATAAAATTTGGAAAAGTGTCACTTAAGGATAGGCATACTTCCTCTAACTTTTACTTATTGAATGATTACCTCCATGTATAACCAAAGCCTAAACTAAACAATTGACTTTATGCAGACAATTTTCTCTCTCTCAGATGGCATTGATAGAGCTACATTCTAATGTACTTGTTTACAATATCTGTTAAATATACAAAGAATCATAGGGGGTTATTAGGTTAATGCACCTAGAACCTTTTTAAGATTAGCTATTCATGTCCCAATTTTTCCAATTATCAATGCCCATGGGCTAGAATGGCTTTGTTATATGTTTTTTGTGTTAGCGAATCTACAAATTGCCCCTTTCCTTAAGGGCTACAAGTGACAAACCAGGAATGAATTTAAAATTTCCCATCCATTGATCCAAACTTAATTTAAATAGGCATAGGGAAAAGCTCTGTTTCGCATAAATGGGGAGTCTGTTCCAGAGAAGGGGTAAGCTCTGAGACGCACACCTATCCCTCCAACATGTTTTGTTTATGTAACATAAGTGGTTTTAGACCCTTAGATTGGGTAATTCTAGCTCTGTTTGTTTTGTAAATTTGTAGCAGATCCATCAGAGTTGGATCAGAGAATGTCTTGAAGGTTAGGGATAAATCATCCCTCAGTGGTCTGTAGGAGACTGAGTATAGTGACAGGGCTTTGAGGCAGTATGCATAGGACATGTTATTTATAGCCTGTATTCCTATAGTGAAGAACCTCTGTGGACGCTCTAGCTTTTGCATATACCTGGTCAAGTAAATGCCGAAGGGTGCGTTATACATTCTCGATTATTGGTCTAATGAGGGCTGAGTATAGAGAGACTATGGTCTCCTTAGATCTGGATGCCATGCCCTTATATGAATTGCACCATGTAGAAGGGTTTTCTCACTATAATCCTATGGAGATCAAAGATTAGGTTACTGCCAACCTGAGTTCCTAAGTCTGTTAAGTCTCTTACAACTGGGTCTACTCTTAGGATATTATCATCAGGGCTGCAACCTGCAGGGTGGTAATCTTTCCAGATGGTGTAATTCTGCATTTTTTTTTTTGCATTGAGTTTTAGGAAATGGTTCTGGCATCAGTTATTTGTCTGAGTCAGATCTTCTTGAAGGATATCTACATCTCTGGGGAATTCAATGACTGTATCCAGCTTGCAGTCATCAACAAATCTAGTCATCCAAAGACCCTCTACATTTGCTTGATTTCTCCAAACAGGAGATGTCCAGTATTGATCCCTGTGTAACATCACTAGTAACAGGCATCTTGGTAGAGCTGGATTCCCCCACCCTAACTTCATGTGTCCTATCTGTGAGCTATTCACCTATCCATCAGGTGATACAGGGATTTATGCCTAAATTTGTGAGTTTGTCTTTAATACTGAGTGAGGTATTGTGTCAAATGCCCTTGCCTAGCCAAGGTCGGCTGTATGTACCATTTTACTCTTGTCCGTGGCTCTAATGACCTTTTCAAAGAAGTTCACCAAGTTTATTAGGCATGATCTGCCCCTGACAAAACTGAACTGGGATGGGTCAAGTGTTTGAAGATTTCCTATGTCTCTGTTTATCAGGTCCACAATAATTCTTTCCATGGCCTTGCATATAAGACTAGTCATACCTATGAGTCTGTAGCTCCCTGGGCCTGATGATGTTCCGCCTTTGTGTAGAGGAATGATTGTTTCAGTCCTCCATTCCCTAAGGATGAAGCCTGCTGTCAACATTGTGAGTGATACTGCAAAGCTAGACTAAAGTCAACAGACCAAGTAAAATGCAAGCAAAAAAATGCAGTGTAAATGTAATAAATGGGCTCAGGTCCTGCAGCAATTCACAATTATCTCACTGTTGTGAGCTACACTACAAGACATAGGCCCCCAAACCAAGTAAAATACAAGCATAAAAAAAGTAATAGAAATGAAATAAATGAGGCTCAGTTCCTGCGGCAACTCACAGTTCTCCCACTACTGTAGGGGATACTACAAGACTAAAGCTAAGGTACTAAACCAAGTTAAAAATGCAGACAGACTTTTAGTTAAGACAAGAAAAATGTAGAAAATATTGCAGTGTCTACTAGTTATAATGGGATTGCATGAATCAGAGGCTAACTCAAGCTTTAAAAGTCTAATGTGAGTGCCTTGTTAGTCTGAGTTATCAGTGTCCAGTATAAATAGCACTGGGAGAGGCCTGCTAACTCTATACACAGTAGGGATGGGCAGTTAAAAATTGTTGGCTAGTGTCATTTAAGAAATGTGGCTTTTTAAGACTTAAAAATAACTACATAAATAAAATACTTGTAGTAAAACTAATTTTTAAATACAACAAACTAATAGCAGACCAAAATCAAAATGCAAGGGAAATATCTAAAACTTAAATGTAGAAACTCAAAAATCAATGTGGTCAAACAGCAGTTTTAAACTCAAGAGTTCTTGTAGCTGAAGAGGAATTCTCTGTCATGTGTTATTCCTATGGCCTCTTTCAGACATCATTCATATGTCCCCAAAGTATTTACAGATACAATAATCCTAACTTCTCTTCTTTAAAGATATTTAACTTAGATCACTGCAAGCTTATTTAGCTTATCTGACCATTAACAGATAAGGACCACATTTAAAATGGTTCACACCAACACCCCTAACATTAATTAAAGAAACAAGTCTGTGATATTTACCATCTTCTGCTTAGAAAGAACATACACTGGAGCTTTAATGTGGAATATCTTAATATTTAATTTAAAGCAGAGAATCTAAGTCTTCTATTTTAATGCATGAGTCATGGTCAAAGGAGGTACTTCACATGTGAAGCTGTTTGAAGCGTACCTCTTCAGTTGCCCAGAACTTCAGTCCTCATATATTTTGTGGTTTTCTAGAAAATTCTTGAGGAACTGAAGTCACCAAATATTAACAGACATGCCTCAATGTAAATTTCTTATTTTAGCAATATTATATGTTTAAAAGAGCAGTACTTAAAATCAGTACCCTGCTTTCAGCATTTGGCCCCATTCACCCCCATTGATTTGACAAGAATTATTGCTCTAAGAGGATGAGAAGGCATGAAACAATTTCTCAGCCTGGCAGTGAGCATACCTTTCCCCTGAATAAATTATAAAGATTTGAAAAAAAAGCATAATAGACTATGTCTGAATATATCTATTACCAAGATAGAGGAATAGAGGATGTCAGTTTGAATCAAATGCTAGTCTCTTGATAACATCTTAACACTATTGTTCCAAATGTGTAGCTCTGAATTAATTATTTCATCCTCACCAAATATAACCCAACACACACACATACATATATATATATATATATATATATATATATATATATATATATATATATATATATATATATATATATATATATATATATATATATATATATATATATATAGATTCCTATTACAAGAACGAAAGTTCACAACTTCGAACTTGTAATAGGAAGCCTTACTTACGCGAAAGTTCATTCGTTGTAACGCCCATTCGTTGTACTGAACTTCGCGTAAGTGCACTTTCGATTAAATGCACTTTCGCGGCAGTGTGCATTCCATACACTATTTCGAAGTAGTGAACCTTTGATCTAGTGCATGGAATCCATATATATATATATATATATATATATATATATATATATATATATATATATATATATATATATATATATATAGAGAGAGAGAGAGAGAGAGAGATATGTATATTAAGTTGTGAGCATTCTGAAGGAGAACTCTGTGAAGTTCAAAAACGCTTACTGGCTGTTTTTACTGCCTGTTTTTATTTGGTATGCTTTATTTACTAAAAGGTATATTTGAGGAAGCTGAGTTTCCTGAGTTCTTTGGTGTGGCTTTACTGATTTATTAATATTTGAATAACTGATTGCTAAATTCTAAGGGAGTATCACAAACTGAAGGTTGGAAAAGTGAGGGTGTTGCTGTAAAGAGGAACCTGTGGGGTGGGACATCCTGTGAGATAGCTTGTACAGAAAGTGAAGTAAATGTTGGATAGGAGAAAAGAGGGTAGATGGACTGACAAAGTGTTAATGGGAGGGACACACAAGATTAATATTAGCAGAATTCTGTGCTCTGAGTGTGGATATGAATTTGATGACTTAGGACACCATGAAAAATGGAAAATAAAGAAACAGTGAGGGATGATTTAACTTAATATGATAATACACTGTTGGATATTTTTTAAGAGTCATGGAGTTTTATACTAAAAGTAAGAAAGTCTTAGTAAAGGAAGGGAAGATCTGGGACTTTTGGATATATGGAGAATTAGTCAAAACGGGCAAATAGCAAGCAGTATACTTTTTCTAGGGCTATTTATTAAACAAGCCAGTGGACTAAAGTTGCAGGTACATGAGTGGACAGCAAGGGAGGTAGCACAGGTGAAACTTTGAAAGATAAATGTATTTAACCATGCAGTGATAATAATGACAGGAATCATATGTGTATTGAACACAAATGCTAGAAAACCTACACAGAATGCAGAGGTTATGGGAGGCATACAATGGCTGATGTTAAGGGAAGAAAATCCAACTTTAGGCAAGTAGAAATGTACGGCATGGGACTGAAACTTCAATAAGAGATATTAATAATATTGTGGGTAACTACTGGAAAAAAGGAGAGAGAAATTAACATTAATGCCACTGTAAGGATGTTAGACAAATTAGTTTGGTACATAGGAACAAAGAAAATCGAAGCAGAACTGGGAAATTAAAAGAAAATTTGAAGCTGCTAGGAAAAAATGAAGATGGAGTCTGATGTAGTGAGAAGGGGCAGGGATGTGATCAAAGGGAAAGGTAAGCACAAAGCTTTTAGTGTGGAGGTTAAAGAAAGAAGTAAGGCAGTCTTGGGTTAGGGGTATTAAAACATCAGAGTTTGAGGAGTCTTAAAACTACTGAAATACAGGAAATATCCCTAGAATTTTATGGTGAATCTATAGAGAAACTGATTTAGGAGCGGACTCCTTCAGCCTTCAGGAATGAGAGTTTCATGTCACAGAATATGGAAAAAGAATCACATACGAGATGGAGTGGCGGCAGCTATTCGGTATATAAGTGGATGGGGAGATGTCTTCCTAATTGTTATTAAATGTCACTTATAGTGAGGCAACTCACAGTGTTCTCTGCAACTTATCTCCTATTTAGTGCATACCTCTTGACCTTTGAGCATTAATAATCAGTATTCATGATTATCTAACAAATGTTTTTTCCAAAAGACAAAGCAGCAAAAATAATTAAATAAATAACACCTCTGAGAGCTACTTTCAGTGAATATAGACTACAGATTGTTTTAAGGAGACAAGTTGTGGATATCAGTGTCCTAAGCAAAGGATCATAATTTGTCATGCTATAATTCTGAAAATTGCCTTCCATCAATGGTGCACCATTGACTCACAGCTCAGGAATGGATATGTGGCAGAGGGGATGAATGGATTTCCAGCTGCATTTCAGGCAATTAGGATTCAGTTTGTTTGCCCATTACCAGATGAGTCAGACATGGAGAGGGAGAATTAAAGGGATACAGCCTACTATAGTCAATCAGGGCAGAAGGTGGGGTTGCATGAACTTTGTGCTCGCTGGAAAATACTGATTTACCTGATGATGACTGATAAGCACAGCACTTATGCCACTGCGGATTTTCAGGGGTGCCTAGAAGGGACTCCCCATGCAGAAGTGAGGGGACCTCCTCCACTATCTGCCTTACCCTATCCTATAACTTGTTGGATGTCTATAATAACGATGAGAGAAAAACAAAGAAGAAAACCTAAAACTATCCTTGATAGCCTTCTAAATGATGGCCTCTCGTGGCTGATCCTCACCCCAGTGATGGCGAACAAATAGACAGATAAGCCATGGAGGTTGCTGATAACCAACAGGCAGTAAAGGCAAAGAATGCAAAAAAACACCTTAGAAATCAGGAAACCAGAATGGGCTCTATCATGGGTCCTAGAGGGGACAGGCCCTGTTTTCATATCACTTTCAATGGAATGAATAGGGATTGAACAAATTTTTGACTTCCAAGTCACCACAAAACAACTCAGTATTTCTGATCACATATATGTGTGTGTGTCTGTATTATTATTTGTATGTGTGTTTGTGTACATTTAGGTCATATTAACACTACACATAGATCTACTAATTCATAAATCCTGTTGCAAGTATAGAATAATAAAGAGTTAATTTTAGTTCCATAAGAATAAGTAAATTCATTCAGTACACATTATCCACCAGTAGCAGTATGATTCAACAAGAAAAAAAACACCCCAATAAAATTTATGTTGTTGGCAAATGAGCAGCTAGGTCACAATCAAAGGAGAAGATGAGAGTCTTAACCAATGGTGAGTATATAACCGAAAGGATGCTATAATAAGAACACAAGAGCCATTCAATAATAAGGACTTTGGTAGTAATGTCATTCTTAGATGTACAGCAGATTTTTTTAAAAGTTTGCAGGGTAAATTATTCATCTAGCAACACACCACATGAATGTGCATCAGACGTACCCACATGCTGCATGCTTATGCATCACGTGTTCCCACATGTCACGTGTATACATCAGCTCTACCCACACGCTGGATGTGTATACATCGCATGTTCCCACATGCCACATGTATGTACATCAGCTCTACTCATATGCACATGCTTTGTGGATGTCCATATCTACCCATATGGATCTGCAGGTCTATATTAAACCCTCGAAAAGGAGTTATATCGAATGCCTCTTCATCAACATGTAATTAACAAAGTCACTAAACCGCAAATGCTCGCAACAGTGATTTCTTTCCCTGGGGAAGAAATCGCTTGCCCTCAAAACACAAACACATCACTGCAAACAAACATGAATGTGCGTGGTTTAGTGACTTCACTGATTGCATATTGATGAAGAGGCATTCGATGGAACACCTCTTCGAAGATATGATATAGACCCAGATCTGCATCATATCTGCCCACAAGACACAGGGATGTTCAATGTATCTGCATGCATGCCAAGTTAATTTCTCATGTGTTTCCTTTTAAAAGCTAGGAACAATAATACCTATTTAAATATCCTGGAAATGATGTTTATAATGCTCATACAAAAAACTGGTATTGTAACAGCTTTTACTTAGCTTTTCTAATGTAGCTCTGCCTGAGATTATACATGATTACATGCAAGCATGTATACAGTCATACAAGGTTTTACAGGCAGAGACATAAAATGTTTTTTATAGTCTTTCTGAAAAACAAAATGTCTATCACAATAATAACTGACCAAGTAAGTTCTAATCTCATTTATATCTAAACTTTCCTTGTGAATCTTGGTAATCCGTTTCAGTAACTATTAACTTTTTCATTACACCATGAAACTGTTCTATTATGTTTAACAAATGTCCTTCAAAGTTTGAAGCAACTCAGTACGATACTTTGCCAGCTTAAATATGACCATTTTAATTCATTTCTAAAAGCCTTGCATATCTATATTAAATCATACCGTTTTTGCCTATATTAAATTAAATAAATTGTTTAAGTTCTCTTTTATTAGCTTCATAAATTTTGTTAATCTGTGGTGTGTTCTTGACAGTTATATTTTTCCCCCTTTGTTAAAGATACCGTAAATGAAAGCCATATTCTAATATATGTCAAATCGATGAGTTGGTATTGATCTTAATCAACCCCTGCATTGCTTTAAAGAACTTTCAGGAACTACAAATTATTTTGTTACATATACTACCATGTGATCTAAAATAGATGCATGTCTGCCGAATCATGCACTGATGTACTGTACGAACACATACATAAATGCATGGAACTAGCCATACCCAACAGAACCAAGATGCTCTCCTCCAAAAAAAGGAAGTCAGTCTTGTGGCCCCATGTCATTAATGAACTCTACAACAGAAGGAAGAAACTGTTGCCAAAAGGATGAAGTCCCAAAACTGGAAATATTCCCTTATTAGCCTCAACAAAAAGTTGAGAGCCCTCATCAAAACCTCCAAAGCCAGCTATGAAGGCAGAATTGTGGCAGACACTAAAAACAACTACAAAGCCAAATTTAGTTAGAGCAAATCTGGTTATTGCCATGGAGATTCTTGATACAAGTTACAGCACAATGGTACCTCCTATACTGAGCCAACAGATATTACCAACATACTGGCTGACAGATTCAGTGCCAGCTTTATCCCTCCCTCTCCCCTAATGGACTAATCTCAATACCGGAAGATTGCCAGGCACACTGCATTACTGCAGCACAGGTTAAAGCTGCATTGTCCAAGGCCAAGAATACAGCTTCCATGGGACCCAACAATATCGCTGGCTGTGTTCTACATGAATTACAAAGTGAACTGGTACCACATCTGTGTGCTCTGCTCACTCACAGCCTCACTTCCGTCTTTGTCCTTACCGAATGGCACACTGCTACAGTCACCCCTCTCCATAAAGGAGGAGCAACTACAGACCCTGGAAAGTATCATGCCATTAGCCTAACAAGTCTGATATGTAAGGCTATGGAGTACATCATAATGGATCTAATTAACAAGGATAAAGGGAATCTCCAAACTCTAGATCTCATGGAATTTGGTTTTGTGAAAGATAGATCATGCTTGCTCAACCTTGTTGACTTCTTTGAGTCAGTCATCAGAGGGGTGGATGAATGTAAGGCAGCGCTTACAGCCTACTTCGATCTGACCAAGGCCTTTGATACCATTCCTCACTAAGGAATTATCTATAAACTCACCAAACAAGGCATCAACCCCTATAACGTTACGTGGGTAGCAAATTGGCTCATAGCAGACAAAAAGTCAGACTGCTGACCAGTCACTAGTTTAGTCCGATAGGGATCAATCCTGGGTCCTCTCCTGTTTGGCATCTACTTCTCAGAAGTCCAGGCAAACATGGAGGGACTCTGGCTGACCAAATTCACAGACAACTGCAAGCTGGAAGCTATTATTAACTCCCCAAGTGATGCAGACATCCTACAGAAAGGCCTCACTGAGACCAATGACTGTTGTTGAAACCATGGCCTTAAGCTTAATGCCTAAAAAAGTGTCATCATTCTCTTTGGGAAAAACATAGTTCCCACTAATTACCACATCGATGGGAGCCCACTGAACATTTAAGGCATTATAAGAGATCTGGGGACCCAGGTTGACAGCAACCTCTCCTTCAACCACCACATTGCCACGGTGGTGAGAAAATCCTTCTGTCATATTCGCAAGATTTAAGTAGAATAATTAACAATTCTTCATTTAAAGAAATGCCTAAATTTATGAAATACATATATGAAATCTTATATGACTGACATGGGAAACAGTATTTCAAAATTTTACAAAATATTAATAAACTATAAAACAGCCAAAACCTCATATTGGAAATATAACAAAAGGACACTCAATACAGTTAACTGAAAACATCCTTTACAAAATACTGGAAAGTTTTTAATTGGAAATGCTTGCACAGAGTATTCTTAACCCCAGACATAAAAGGGATATGTTGGAGATGTGAGCAAGTACACAATGCAGATTGGAACCACGTTTTCTTTTGAATGCATTAAAATTAAGTCATTTTGAAATGGTATTAATAACTTTCTACAAGTCTTATTTAATGAATCATTTTATTTTACTAAAGCTCTTGTATTATTAAATATGAACTAAGGTCCTAATTTGAATAGGTCAAACATGTATCTAGTATGGACTTCACTTGCAATTTCAAGGAAGTGTATAAGAAGAAGATGGAATACAAACACAATACCAACTTTGGAAGACTTCTACAGCCTACTGAAGACCACAGCATTATTGGAAATTAAAATTAAAGAACTAAGAATTTATTCAAAGCCAATTATCAACAATCCTTGGGGGAAAGTCTTATTATTGATTGACACTCTACAATAATTGATCAGACACTCTGTGGATTGGACATACTTATAAAGTAACTGTATACATTAAGATCTGTTATAATGTCAGGCTAATGTAAATAGTGTACATAGTTATTTAAGATATGTATAAATATTATAGAATTCATTCAAATGTATTTAAAAAATAAAATTTTTTGAGGAGAAAAAAAAAGTCCTTCTATGTGGCACATCTCATTACCAAGGGTTTTGCATCCAGGAAGAAAGAGGTCATCATTTCTCTCCACTCTTCCCTCATTAGACCAATCATAGAGTATAATGCCCCATTTGGCATGCACCTCACTAGACACCTGCAACAGCTGGAGACGCCACAAAAGTACCTTGCAAAGAGGATCTTAGGCCTTAAACACATCCTACATGGACAAACTCAAAAAACTGCAGCTATTTTCTGTCTCATATCGTCTACTAAGAGGCGATCTCTGCTTGATTTACAAAACCATGTCTGACCCAGCTCTGTTAGAAATGCTACATATCTAAAGAAATCCCAGTCCCTCCACACCACATGCTCCAGAGACCTCATCCTCATTACCACAATCAACAGAACATGCTGGAGGGACAGGTTCATAACCCAGAGACTGCCCATGCTATGGAATAGACTTCCCATACATGTCAAGCAGAGCACCTCACTGGCCCTTTTCAAGAGAAATCTTGATGAGTGGATGGGAAATAGAAAATTCACCCCGGGGATCACTTCAGTGGCTCTGCTTGATAGAGGCACTGGGAACTCATGACGAGCAGCACGATGCCAGGTCACTTCTATGGGCTAGGCTTGTAAAGGCCCCAGGGCCTTACCTATGAACATCCAAAATAAGTAAGTCATGGTCTTGTTCCCAATCAATGTTTGCATTTTATCAACTTGTTCTCTTTACAAAGAAACTGCTTGTGTCAACAGATTTCTTAAGTATACTGTATAAATGGCCGCCAGGGAGAGTTAACCATCATTTTCAGGGAGGAATAAAATTTATATGAACTTTCAGCAGAGTATGACAATAAATACTATCAAATGATATCCATTATCTGGTCACTACACATATGTGTGTGTGTGTGTATATATATGCACGTGATTGAGTGTGCTTTTAGAAGTATGCGTTATGCGTCTGACCAGCAATTATTCATGCTTATGATGTGGTACTATAAGCAAATTAATATTTTTGCATATTAATGTACAGGGGTGGGGGTAAAGATAAAGTTAGAGTTAGCACACACGAGAAAGGGGAGTATTGGACAACTCAGAAAATGTAAACATTTATAAAAAAAAGTCAGCAAAGTCACTGAGATGAAAAGTGGTAGAAGCATCACAGTAACTACATTTACTGACATTAATATTTGATCTATAAATAAGAAACCTTTGCGGAGTTACTGAGGTACGAGATTTTCTCATTTTTGGTACAGTTAGGTTGTCACAGGTACCTTAATGGATTGCTAATTTTAAGATGGAGAGGTGAGTTTTTATTGGTAATAATGTAACTATCCAGTATTAAATGAATAGTTGTTGGTCACGTTGTATAAATTAACATTAGGTTATCAAAAAGAAAAACATTCTATTTCCATTTCACATTGAGGTGAAGACATACCAAATAACTAATAATGATTCAGTGAAAGAAACTATAATAGGTGGAGATTATTACAAATTGTAAGCAAATAGCAAATGTCACTGTAAAATGCCTATTTTAAGCATCATTGATAATAATACACTTTGCAATTAATAAAATTAAAATAACAACATAGTTTAATAAAATGACGTCAAGATATTCAATGTGCAGTCTTGGATATATAGACAGGTGTATATGAAGTTTGCCACGAGTAGAAAGGTGAAGCTGAACATAGTTATGTCAACAACTTTAACATGTTTCTGATCAATGCACTTACTAATGTCTTAAAAAGAAAACAGCAACTGAAAAGAAGATGACATACAACTATCAGTTTAGGCAAGCTATCAATACATTATCTACAGTAGAAATGCAACAGATGAGAAAGGATATTTTTTAAGGTAGAACCATCTGTTGTTAAACTCTTTACATGAAAGCACAGGGACTGATCAAACATGTATCAGTTATTTCACCTAAAAAGCAGAATTACTCAATGTACACCCTTTACACACCTAACACACCAAAAGTAGGAGTCAAAATACATTCTAGAATTGTCATAAAAAAGAAAAAAAAAAAAGAAAGAAAAATTATGGCAATGGCAGAAGCTATAGTAGAACGCTTCAAGACAGATCTGTGTTCAGAAAGATACATATAGTATCACAGGAATTCTGGAAATGAAGGTGTAAAGATTGGAGGAAGATGGGCGAAGACTGCCAGCCTAGTCAGATAGAATTTGATACATAATTCTATCAATTGCATAAATAAATGTAAAATACAAGCTTGTGTTTTTAAATGAAAGAAAACACTGTAAAATGTGAACTTCATGATTGTTGCAACATTGCCATCTGCTGTAAGAAAAACCAAGCCAAATATTTCAAATGTGCCTTTTGAAGCTGAAAAGATCTTATGAATCTCTTTGATGTTTACAAGTCGGCTCCAGTGAGTCTGGATGAAGGTTTCAGGCCCAATGTTTTAAAGTTAAAGTTAAGGGCCAGAATTTACATGTGGAAGGTGCTTTATTGCTCCGGTTTCTGCTAGAGTGCATATGTGAAATGCTTTTTATTGTTGTAGCCTCCTGATTGGTGTTAGCTTGCTAAATAATGCAGTTTGTGGCCTAGGAACTCCAGACTAAGTGTCAAAATGATGTAATTTGGGAGGGCCTTAGAGAACTGTTGGTTAGGGTTTAAAAACTATTGTTGAGTGACAGACTAAGAAGCATTTTGATCTTGGACATCTAACCCAGCACTGCTTATGTTTTATGCATGTAAGTAGGATTATAGCACTGTGTTTTCTCCTAAGATTAGCTAAAGATCAGAAAGTTAGATTGTGTTTTTCTTTGACATCAGACCTGTCCTACTGTATTGTTTTAAGTGTCTGTGTGATCTCTGAAATCTTAGATATCTCTGTGGTGTAGTAGTATTGTCTTGTGTTTTAAAACCTTTACCTGTGGCTGGTTTGTGTAGAGATAATTTAACCTCTAAAGTACATTACATATTTACAGATTTTACTGTTTAAGTCACCCCAAATTAAGCCTTGACTGTTTAGTCATACTACCATTGGATTATAATATTGCACAGTAATAATTGGGCACCCTTTTAAGGGCCTTTTAGTAGCTGATAATTATTAGCTGGGTGATGGCAGGAATTACTACCATATGGTCTGGGTAATAGGGGCACAGCTGGAGAACCTCTGCCAGCCTTTTCCCAGGAGGGTCTGTGTGGTTGTAAAACCTCTTATCAAAGTATGTGTGTTTTGTGTCAGCTACTTGGGCAGGGACATGAAGCACTGGTTGGACAGAGAGGGTTACTGGAGGTTTTAGCTTGCCCAGCTAGGCTGAAACCTGGACCCTATAGCTGTGCCAGTCGGGAGTCTTATTGGGGACCTGGTGAGCAAGGGAGCAACCAGCCCCAGACTGACTGTGATCTCTGTGTGAACTTAAGGAAATTGTACTTTACTGTGTGTATTAGTTATCCTTTCCTCTTCTAGGAGATGACCTCCCTGGTGTTAGTGGTGAGGATTTAGGCTCCTTGATTGCTGGACCAGGGCACGGTCATCACAGAAGGTATGGCATGATACAAGCGATGGGAATATAAAATAACCACAAGTACATTTTGGAAAGGGAGCTACAAGGCAGTGACATACAGAAAAAAATGATAACAGAACACCAAACATAAAGTTCCTCATATAATTTTTTTTTTTTTTTTTGGGCAGTGACTGAGTCATGAATGTTAGCTTGTCTGTTCTTCTCATCTGCAGTTTTGCCAACATATGCTGTTAAGTTAAAGGCTTCAGAGATTGAGGTTGGAAGCTAGTTTGTTTGCCTTTTGAGAAATATACCGTTCTGCTGCAGAAAATGTAGGCCAACATTACCAGTGACCTTTGATCTGATTAGTGGTGACAACAATGAAAATTTCTGATTTTTTTTTAATAAATATGATATACTTATTTTGTAAAGAACAATGATATCCACGTGTCGTGTTTTTCCTGTTAAATGGGAGTCAGGCTGTACCAACAATGGATATCAGAGCAGATCACAGAGATTATTTAGAATTGTATTTTTGTCATTTACCATGTCTTATTATTAAAGTCCAAAATTAAAATAGCCCACATTTTCTAACTCACAATCATTTGACAGTAAAACAAATTTTAATAACAAAACAAAAAAACTGAAAAAAATTGTCACCAATTTCATATTAAAATGTTATTTTTGTTTAACTCAATATTTTTCTTATGGATATTCTGTAATGGCTGTGCAAGTATAGTTAAGGTTAATCCAGTTTATAGGTGGATATGGCAGCGGATGGAAACCGAGGTAGCATCTCCTCCTAGTGAAATGAAAATACCCTATTGGGTGAACTGACAAGCTGGTTAATGTGTTTTGCCAAAACAAAGTGCTGGAATCAGCTGTTTCAGATGGTGATGATTCTATTCCTGTTTTCAACTGAGACAGGGTGAAGTGACAATTTCCGGTTTCTCAGGGTGGTGAAAGCAGCAGCATTCTTTCAACCTCCATGGTGGGTTCTGCGAGGTGTGGGTTGGATGTAAACAGTCTTGTTGGACGTTAATTTGGCCCACAAATTAACTCTCATGCTATTCCAGATTCACAAAATGGTATGGGAGATGTACATCGCATAGACAAAAAACAAGAGCAATACACTCAATTGGATATTAAAACATGGTTAAAACAAAGTGTGACTGAAATTAAAGACAACCCTAGGAACACGCTTTCTTTATACCAAGGTATGGTGTACAAATTAAAAGATAAACTTCTTAAATATAAATCTTTGGCCCTGGATAACTGTTTTTTGGAGGAATGTATTTGGTGCAAACATGTACCAAAAGGACTTGTACTGATAAAATTTCCCAATAATGTTGTGGATGGTTCTGATTTTTATAACAAGCTAGTGTGCATTTTAAATGATTGTGGATTACTACTTATGGGTGAGTATCATTAGGAACAACAAGCAAACCCTGGAATGTTTACATAAATACATTCTTGAATTAAATAAAAAAATTGAGACTGTTTTATTGCACTCAATTCATGGGTATAAATGTAAATATTTAGCTATATTTAAGGATGTAAACAGGGTAGCAGATAAAAATAAGCATAGGAAGTTTTTTTTTAAATTGGAACGTGATGACAAGGATTACCAGGATGGTAGGGCTTATTCTGCTTTTTTTGCCTAAGAAAAATGACATAACTAAACCCCAGAATAGCCAGGAAAATATTAGGACATTTCTTAGCAATAACAGTGAGGTAAACATGGAGGTTAAATATGAAGAGGCCCCTTTAGACAAACCCCATCTGAGGATCACAGAGGATTCAAAATTTACAAATTTTGTCCATCTTATGCTCAAGTGACTTGGAAATCAACTAAACAAATATGCCAAACACACCAACCTTATTATCACAGAGGACAAGGGGGCAGAAGAGGAGTACATTAAATTTGGCCAATTTTAATAATGTTTTTAATTCTAACAACTCTCCTTCCAATTTATCCACTACTTCTCAGGAATTAGTGAAAGTGGAGGGTATTGTGTACAATTCATTTATTCAGAAGGCAGGACCGGTGTATACTTTGGATGACTTCAACATTTTTAGTTATAGTGGAATAGAGTTAACGAAAACACACTGACTTTGAAACCCTTTTGAAAAAGTTCAAAATAAACTTTATTGTCATTCAGAAATCACACCAGTGCAAAAACTGAATGAAATTCCGTGTCTCCAGACTCAATATGAAGACAACATATAGACTATTTTCACAGACATTTACACATATAACACCTAGCTATTACACCACGGACATGCAGGTAGACAGACTAATACACATTTTAACACTTTGAACTGAACACTTACGTGCATGAGACTTTAGTACTGCACAGGTACTTGGTTAAGACATTGCATTGATCCTTGCACAGAAAGAGACATTGAGTATTGCACTGTGAACATTAGAGTATTGCAGTATGGACCTCAGAGTATTTCACTATGGTTAATTTACAAACTTGCAACATGTATTGCACAGAAAGGAGATATTGTATTGCATTGCTACTGCCCTAGATGGCAATAAGTTATAGTCATGGTGAATATTGCACTAAGTATTAAATGAGACAGGTTAATGCACAGTTTGAGACAGTTTCTACTGACCCAGTTGGACATCATGAAGTGTAGTGGTTACTAGAGTTCAGCAGCCTGATGACATTAGGGAAAAAGCTGTTCCTGAATCTCGTAGTTCTGCAACATATGCTTCAGAGGCAGTTTCCAGATGATAGCTGCAAGAACAGTCTGTAAGCAGGGTGAGTGCAGTCTTTAATTATTCCTCTGGCCCTGCTGAGATATCTGGGTAAGTACAAGTCATGGATAAGTGGTAAGGTGGTCTTAATGATCCTCTCAGCTGTGTTCACCACTCTCTGAAGGGATTTGCCTCAGATGTAGAGCAGCTTTCATGCCATACTATGAGGTTGTTCATCACCTATGTCCACCTATGTTCCACCTATGTCACCATGATAAAAGGCTCAGTGTCCAACATTATTTTGGATGTAAAAATGTTTGTTAGGAATTTGAACTTAGAGGTACTATTTAGTGACTGCCTGGTGACTACCCCTGGTAGATTAAATAAAAAAAGTCTCATTAATCCACCTATTCACCCTGTATTACGTAACGTTGAGGCCTTGATGGAAAAGGTTATTAGGAAATATTTAAACAAAAAATATAATATAAAAGTAATTTAACTGTGGATGAAAAAGGTCTCCTTTGTGAATTAAGTGGGACCCAAGAACTGAGAATTATGAAACCTGACAAGGGGGGTGACTGGTCATTATGGAGCAATGGACTTACATGAGCAAGATGTTGAAGATTTTACATAATGATGATAAATACCTACAGGTTGTCCTGTAATGAGATTACTCTAGCATGTAGACACATTGATTTGTTGTTGGAGGACAACCTGTTACAGGAAGCCATTAACAAAAAAATTGTATGATTTTCTGATGGTTGCCAAACCTGTCATTCCTGAGATTTTTGGTATCCATAAAGTCCACACAGATGTTTCCAGCCCCCCCTTTGAGACCAATTATATCCTTTGCTGGTTCAAAAACTCAACCTTTTCCCTTTTTTGTGGATATAAAATTAAAACCTTTTTATGGATTATATCAGCATATGCTGATAGATTCTTGGGACTTCCTAGGTAAGATGGGTATGACAGAGTTTGATCCCGATTATCGTTTCATAACTATTGACATTAAGGATCTTTTCAGTGTTATACCCCACAGTATAGGTTTATTATTGTTCAAGGAAGCCCTGACTGGGTTTGATCTTTGGTCCCAACAGGACTTTAAGTTGATCCTAGAGAATATGGAATTAATTCTTAAAAACAATTACATCTTTTTCCAGGGTGAATTCTATAAACAAGTAGATGGGGGTTGCCATGGGACAGCATATGCCCCAGTCTTTGCCAATATCATTCTATTGTATTGGGAGCAGCGCTATGTGTTTTTTTCCCATTTCTGTAAAAGTATAAGAGCATATTATCATTTTTGGGTGATATTTTTATTGTGTGGAAGGGTCCTAAGGATGCCATTGAAAATTATGTGAACTATATTAACAGTACCACCAATTTTTTTAATTTTAGCCACAACATTGGGTTATTGGAAATGCATTTTTGGATGTAAAAACTTACCAAGGATGTTATCAACAAAAGGTACTTGCCTACACTGTATAGGAAAGAATATTTTTCAAATTCCTATTTACATTTCCATAGTGATCACCTTTATTTTACAAAGGAAAATATAGTGAAGGGCCAGATGGTGTGAGCAGCACGTATGACTACCGTTAGGGAAGATTTAGTTAATGAATTAATCTTCATTGAAGGGCTATTTGTTGCTAAAGGATATCCCAAGTTGGTTGTTGATTCTATCAAAAAAGAAATTTTGGGAAGGATGGAGTAAAAAATACCTTCCTTTAATGAATTTAAGAGAGGACGAAGCGAGTGTTACCTCCTCCCAAAATGTAGTTCAGGAATATTCAGTTGGTGTAAGGTTGGATATTGACAAAGACCAATTTTTTTGTATTAAATTACCATCAGGATACAAGAATGGTACAGGACATTATTTACAAGTAGTGGGATTTTTTTTAAGTATGCCAAATCATTTAAATGTTTTTATCCAGGTTTTTGGAAGTTTAGTTTTAGGAGGGTCCCTAATTTGAAGAACTATTTTGAAAGTACTGCTGTACGTATTGGCAATATATACAAAATTGGTACCTTCAGGTGTGGGATGTGCCCTCATTGTCCCTTTATTTCAAATTTGTCAGAACTGCAGATTTGAGGACCACATAAACTTGTGCCAAGCAGTTACTATAGTTGTTATTCAAAAGGGGTGGTATATCTGGCCAGTGTTTCTCATATTATGTTTAGAAAATTAAAACAAGGGGTGTATGAGCATATGTATGATATCAACAAAGGAAAGGAAACTAATGCGCTCTGTGGGAACACCTTAACTTGTTCCAACACCGAGAACTTAAAGTTGGCTTGAACACAGTTTAAGTCTTTTGAAAGGGGAGATGACTGGGAAACAAGCTTATAGTATCGAGAGCTGAAATGGCACTTGTGCTTGAAGCTTGCATTCCCCCTGGTTTAAAAGACCATTATTCTCTTGTTCCTGCCACAAAAAAGAGGGGGTTGAGATACTGAATTTATTGAGTGCTTTATTTTTTGTATTTTTTGTACCTTATGTAGTTTTATTTATGGATGTACCAATATTTTTAATATGGTTGGTTTAGTCCTATTAGTAAGGGATCAGTGATTTAACTTGTTCACCAATAACATGACCAATGATATTTGTCTAGTGGTTATGTAAATGTGAATTAGGGAATATTTGTCATTCTGAGGAAAATCCCCATTGAGGAATGAAAGCACTAAATCTGACCATTAAAATGTGTTTTATATATATATTTTTGGTGTTGATTATTTTATATTGTTTTTACTGAGTTTTTTTTTTTTTTGCTCTTGTTGTTTGCCACCTTGTTGGATTTGGATGAGATGTTTGACCTTTATTTGGACCAGGGTGCCTGGCTGAATCTTGGGTTTCAAAAGTTAATACACGTGCCTTTATATTTTATAAATTTGCCCTGCAAAAACACATATATTTACTTTTTTTCTGTTCACTTGGTAGAGTATTACAGTCCTTCACATAACATTGTTATGAATGTAACTACTAAGAATTACAACATATTGTAAATGTTTTACAAATAGAACACCACACTTATTAAAATCACTTAATACAGCATGAGAACAAAATGAAATTAATTCAGTATTAGCATTGCCAGCATAAATAGAGGGAGGAAAGTTTCACAAATAATGGAAAATATCATGAAAAGCGATTCATTCAGAAAGCATTTCTTCCTTTGGGTGTGGTATCATGTCATCTGCAGAATATATTAGCATATTCTATTTTTAATGTATTACACAACCAAAAAGCATACTGTCTCCATTGTGCACTGAGAAATCATTGATCTGGGTCATAAACTGAAACTCTTTAAATTTTCCATGGCATACAGTATTACTGTCAATGTCAAAACACTGCATTGATTACCGAGCAAGAGAATCTATCGGTTAATGTTGAATCTACACAATCTCACCAGCTATGGTCATGGAAACTCTGCAATATAATAACCAGTGCAGCCTTAAGTAGTAGAACTGAACACAGTGAGAATTTTCATAATGTCACAGTCATTGGCTAGAATGTCAATAATATTTGAAAAGTACTAGTCTGGGGAGGACACCATAGTCACAGAAATAACATGAAAATATAAAGTTCTGTGACTACTTGAATAAAGGGGGATTAACATAATAAAAATTACCATATTGTTTTTTGTCTATGGCAAACAGAATGATACACTGAGTAAAATAAATCTATTTCTAGATTTTTGACAAATTGTATTCAGTAACAGTAGTTTCATGAGTGTAGAAAGTACAGCTATTAACAAATAAACAAAAATGTATTTTACAGTTCTTACATTAGTCAAACATATGTTGATTGTATACATTTTTGAGAATGGTTAAGCAAGAGGCAGAATACATGAAGGAGATGAAAATATCATTGGGGAAGCATGTGAAAAAGAGGATAAAAACATCCGATAAAGGGAGTCCTCAGACATTGAGAATGAATGGCCAAAAATCTAAGGTGGCCATTTCTCAGGATATTCCCTTTTATTTGAGGTAGAGAAATTCTGGAGTTAATATATATATATATATATATATATATATATATATATATATATATATATATATGTTTTGGGGGGTGTTGGAGTTGTCCCACTCATCGGCAGATGCTGGGTGCATGCCTCCCCTTGCAAACAAAGAATTTTAAAGAATAACAGAGGGTGGCACAGTGGTGCAGTGGTTAGCATTATCACCTCACAGCAAGTGGTTCTCCAGTGTGATTCTCAGCTGGGGTGCCTTATGTGGGGAGTCTGCATATCCTCTCTGCATTTGCATGGGTTTCCACCCACATTCCAAAGACATGCATCTGCAGCATTTCTTCTCAGGCCTCTGCTGAAAATGGACTCTGTCCATGTCAGACTTTCCCAGTAAACAAATGTTAACTAAAAATAAATATATTTTCACTCGGCATTTGGCATGCCGACATTTCAACAGAGATCTATTTGGGATGACAAAAGGTGGAAGACTAGGACAGTGTTAAAAAAAAATGCTCTTATAATGACCCATGACTTTGTGCATCAGATTACTGACAGGGACCCCATGAAAGTGAGCCATGGCTAAGTGGAGGGAAAAAAGGGGAAGGGCAATACAAACAGGAGACTAAAATGAGGAAGGAATAAGAGAAGCATTAAGCTGTGACAAGGTAAGACCACTGAAGGTAATGATTAGTGAAAGACACACAGATGGAGTAGTTATAGAGAAAATATGAACAATGAGAAAACGGGGGTAGGTTATGGAGATGCCAGGCTGCAAACTACAAAAGAGAGAATGTGAGAAGAATATGGCTGAGTTGGCATGACAAAAACCAAGACAAAGCAAAGGGCATGACAAAGAAGAAAGATGCAAACACCTCAGAAATGCTAAACCTATTATCCTTTGCTCTGTGGTAGAGCATTGCAATTTAAACATTGACATTTTCATAACAGTTAAAAAGTGTGTTAAACTAGCAGCCTTCATTTGCTGTGCAGGAAGTGGTCACGGCAAATCAGTCCACTGAGACCACATCATGCATATACAAAAATATACCAAAGCACAGATAAAATTAAAACTGTTTTTTTTTTTCCTGATCACTATCATCATTTGCATAATGAAGTAAATAAAGTTATGCAGAAGTTTACAACTTTCTAAAATTATAATTTAGCAAAACAAAACAAATGTCCCGACGTCTGTTTTATGTTATTAAAAATGTATTCAGTAGAGCTGGTGATATACAAATTCCCACAGTAGAACTAGGATAGAAAAACATAATTCCTTGGGGAAACTGTTTAATAGGCACACAGAGTGAAACAAAATATAAGACACACGTATAATGCTGAAGGATTGTGATTTATGAGGATTATGGAAAAAAGCCTAATTTAAATGAAAATAAACAAGAGCAGAGAATGATTTGCAGCTGAATTTGCAAACACCAAAGTAACTTTAAATTCCTGATTTTAAAAGCAACTTTAAGTTAAAGCCTAGTAATTGCTGTGCACAGGAATTTTGAGCAAATGTCTGATGAAATAAAACATCATATATGGAAAATGCAGCAGCTGGAGTATTTGGGGTAGGACCCTTCGTTACTAAACTGTGCTTTTTCTTAGAAAGTACAAGTTTGTTTCTTCATGCTACATAAACATTATAATCTCGATAAGTAGAACAACAAAATTTAACAGGTCTATGTTAGAAGACGACGAGTTGCTTCCTCCAAGAGAAATTGCATGCAGTACTCCCAAACTGAGAACACCGGAATGTCACTGAAAGCTACAGAACAATTTGTACCAGTTTGTTAGGACAAGGTGTTGTCCTGATGCAACACATATTACAGGCAGTAAGTTGCCTAATTAACAAAAAAAAAAATGGAGATATTACACTATTTCTAGAGATAAAATTAAAGCCTAATTATATCAACACATTTATCCGTTCAATATCTGATATTCGTGTGTTTGTGTTTATTCTTTTTCACATTCATTCCAGTCCAGGTAATGTGGACTGCAGTAAATAAGTAATTGTCAATTTTATGTAGTTTGATGTAATTTTATTGCATTTCTGTCAATCTAGTCTTTCACAAAAGGCTTTCTATCTAGATTTCAGGAACTCGTCAATCCCTTTTTTAATGTCTAAACAAGTTAATCAGGTGCAAGAGGAAATAAAAATAATTTAATTTTAGTAGAAGTCAAGAGACAATTCCACTAAAGAACTAGAAATAACTCTTGATACTTTCCAGATGTTTTGGGTGGTCTTAGTTGAATGGTCGACTGACCACACTATCAAAAATCAGAATATATATACTTCATACTGGGGAAAGGGCAAACACCCATCCCAATCCCAAGAAATTCCAGAACTTAGGTACAACACAGGATCTATGATGGATATGTCAATATTCTGGCATTCAAAAGTGTGGTCAGTTAATGTGACATATTTCCATTGTATGTATACATGTAAGCATTTATATTCAATGTAATATTTGATATGATAACTAAAGGTTTATTTGCAATGTAACGTTAGAAGTTGCATTTCTGTTTGCTTACTCAGTCCTGTGGAGTGATACTAGCTGCGTTTTGCAATAGTCAGTGACTGGCACATTGTTATCTGTGCATCAAGCACATCTAACATGCATCCGTTTAGTAACAATGTATGCTTGTTGTCAGCTTGATGCATCCGTTTAGTAACAATGTATGCTTGTTGTCAGCTTGATGCATCCGTTTAGTAACAATGTATGCTTGTTGTCAGCTTGATGCATCCGTTTAGTAACAATGTATGCTTGTTGTCAGCTTGATGTTTTGCCTAGAGCCCTGGACTGTTGAGTTAGGTGGCCGTTTCAATTGTGCAAGTACTGATTTCCATATCTGGCACATTGTCTACTACTGGAATTCTGCTGCCATACCTGGGATAATGTGTTATTTTGTATTAGTCCCCTTCTCCTCTGCATTTCTCCCACAAAATAACAACCTCGATGAATTTTGTGACCAATTTAATAACATATCTTTTCGCCAAGAATGAAATATCATTGCCATAAATCAAATAATCATAAACAGATTAAAATTTCTGCTAATATCAACACCTTAATGACCAAGTCTTGTAGCAAAACTACTGCACTGCTCCAGCCTGCCCTTTTCCCACCAAGTGGTTTTCTAACTTATGCCTTCTCCACAAACTTGCCATTCACGATGTGCAGCCTTGTCGACTGCTCACAATTCTTCATTTTAAAGTCGGAGTGACTGAGGATGGGAAAATCAAAAAGGGGTGAAGGCTGTGTCACAACCATCATCTTTTGAGAAGGGAGGAAAGGATGGCTGGTGGCACACTCAGCAACTCTGCTGAACCGATAGCAGGAACCCAAGCATCTGTATAGAGTCTGGCTATATATATATATATATATATATATATATATATATAGTTCTTCCATTAGGTAGAATGCAACACATCCTCATGAGGCAAAGGGACAATGTGGTCTGTGACAAAAACTTATTTGTTAATATTTTTTCCAGGGTACAAATAAAAGTAGCCAAAAATGGGTCTCTGAGCTTTACAGAATTTCTTATAATGGAATCAAAAAACAAGAAGTTTCTTAACTTTGATATGGCATATCCTGAGAATTTTGCAAACATTCTTAGTTTTAGCATGGCATTGTTTTAGTTCCGAGCATTCTGTACAACATACGTCCCTGGCAAAGACCATCAGTTTTAAAATGTAGGGTTAAACCTTTGGAACATTTAAGGTAATCCATGTGGAGTAAGAATGTCATATGTACATTTTATAGAAGCAGAGTCTCCAAAATGAGGATAAAGCGGCATTATATATAAAGAGAGTGTTTTTTTTTTTTTTATTCTGAGAAGTGGTACATTTATGGAAATTTGTTCTATGGCATATTCAAAACGTTTGGAACATATTGTAGTATTTCTCTTAGTAAGTTGTCTAAATGTAATAGACAATAACTTGTCTGTCAGTAAGATATATTATTTGAGAAGAAAGTATCCTATCTGGATCGTTCACTGAAATATTACAGTGTGCATGTGATAGTGCATATTGTTGCTTTGGAGACACAGTGCAAACTATGTCATTAAGGTAATGTAAAATCAGATGCATTTGTAACTAATTTGAACAGATAAAATGATAAAGGTATGTAAGAGAGTTGAGACTTATTGATTTTATTGCCTACTAATATCTGACCAAAACATCTACTCTAAGGATCAATATCAACTTAGAGCTTTTATCAATTGACAATATTATGGAAAAAATCACTCAGATGGTAAGATGTAAATTAACTGTATATGATAAATGGATATTAAGTATTTCAGTTCAAATGTAGAGCAAAGCATTGATTATAATTCACATATTATGCACTCTCAGAGAAGTGATTCGATACAAGCACAGTTCATTGGATGCATGGTAGCAATCCATCTCGTGTTTGACTTCTCTCATTGTCTGCAGTAGGTTACAAACTCTTTTATTCTTTCAAGAACTATACTGTCTAAACAGGCTCAAAATAAACTGAATTCAGACCCTCATCATGTCCCATAGTTCCTTCTCATTCGGAGGCCTGCACTAACCTGACATAGCCTTTCTCTGGATGAGTCTTACCTCTCTGAATGGAAACAGCAGTTGTGTGTGTATCTGTGTGTGTTGATGCAAGAGTTGTACTGCATCACTGACATACTGGCAGATATGCAACTGTGTGCAGTAATGCCATGTCTAGTGGGTAAAGGAAAGTCCCAGCTCTGTGGTGATGTATTTGTTATATGTTTCATCCCTGTGCCTTGCCTGACAGTTGCACATCTCCTGCTTTCCTCGTCTTCATAAGGAGACAATTATAAGTCTTTCCCAAACATTTTCTCTGGCTAGCACCAGCTGAAAGACATGAGCAGGCTCTGGTTTGTCAATTCCCTATGTCATATGGCTGCTGTTAGTTAATTCCAGATAAACAGGTTTGTAGGCAGGGTTTCATCTCTCTTTGCAAGGAGCTGAACCACATATATCTCTGTCTGGGACTATCTTAGATTTACTTTCCTAGCCCTGGAAATAACACTGATCTCTGCTGACATAATGGCCAAATATAGGATTAAACCAACAGTATGAGTAATATTCATGCTGTCTGGTCTGCAAATCTAGGTTGAAGTATATTGTACTTCAGTTCTGTTGGTTAAGGACACATGGCTCAAACTACACTGAAGTCACAAGGAAATCTACATAGACAGCCATAGACTGCTTAGGATGGAGAGATAAGGGAAAATAGGTGAAGGACTACTGAGTTATGCCATCCTCTAACTCTTAACACAAGTTGGAACAGTGATGATCTTTTTAGAACCGGAAAAGGCACGCTGACTTTAAATACATAAAGACCTTTGTGTTATATGCAGCTGCCATAAACCTGACTACACTCACTGAAGATCCAATACCTGCTGCTAGAGAGACATTAAAGGTCCATCCAGTAAAGTGCTTGAAATGGGTAGAATTTAAGAGATACTGCCTCTCCAGCATAACTTACATTAATTATTGCAAGTTAGCTTTGCCATTACACAAGTAAAGAAATAAACAATAAATAACACAACCGTTGACCTGGTGATCAGTAACTGTACAACAAATGGAAAGCAGCAGACTCTAAATGAAATGCCTTTTGTAATCATTGCTCCTTATGACATCTGACTGAATTCATTCATTAATGTAGCCTCTAATGTGTCTTAAGGAGGATCACATTTGTTACATTAAATACTCCATACTTTTTCATTTGTCTACCAGGCTTGATCCTCCCCTATACAAACACAATCTAGCAACATCATACAGGAGGACTCTACTATTCTTTTCACCTTATAGGAATCAGAGTGCTAAACATTATACAAATAGGAAACTTCTTTACAATCAAACTATTTACATAATGAAGGGAGAAGGACTGAGGCAAATGTACACCAGTCACATCTCTAACAATTTTGTTTCAGTCTAAGGGGCTAAAGAATTAATGCAAATATGGTCTCAGAAAAGAAAAGTACTTGCATTCCTTTTCTCAACTTTTCTGTAAAGAAGTCAGTCATCTTATCAAAGGCAGATCATTGTCTCAGGCCTTGTTCATGAATGTCATCTCTAGAGTTCCACATAATATAGTCAGATGAGACTTTCAGCATTGTCTGAATTGCTTGCTGGAATCCTCCCACTATGGTTACAATGTTGCAGAATAGCTCCTCATATTAGGCACCTGCTTCTTCTTAGTGTATCTTCCCTTCTGTGATGCTAGCCTGTGTAGAGGTCTGATATGTGCAAACTTTTATGAGTAGGAGAAATTAAGAAAGACCTTTTTCGATGAGTCCCTTCCGGCTAAAGCTGTGTGTCAGACTGACACTTTTGTCTGCACAGCTATAAGCTGCTTAATTAATAGAGCTATGATATAAAGCTAATATTCCCACTAGTTCAAAAGTGACTACGGCATTCCCTGTTAATAACAGCAACAGAAAATTATAATGAAGTGCACATCAATACATATCCTTCCTCCTCAGCCTAATGTTCTGGAAAAAATTGGCACTGTATTAATTAGCAGCCATCCATAAATTCTAGATCTGCTTCTGGGCACAATATCTGACATTAGTCTAGAATATGGGGTTAAAACAGTAGTCATTAAAAGAATTGACAGGTACTGTAAAAATGCAAACAGTTTAATTCTCAGAGTTGTTAAAATCACTGGACATGTACAGTCATTTTAACCTCGATGACATTGTCAAAAAAAAAAAAGACATTGTCTCAGCACTCTTTTTTTGTCAAAAATCCCAACCCCCACCCCCTGTGGTCTCTGTACATGGGTCATTTATGTTCTTCCTGTATGCACAGCATAGATTCTGAAATTATACACATCATTGTCATTGTATCTTTTAAACGGGCTTGTCTTACTTGACATAAACCTCACAATATCCATCATCCCCTGTGCCAAGGCAGAAAGAAAACAAGCAAAAAATGACCTCCTCCAGAATGGGCCATACGATTTGGAGATCAAGATGTGGAACAAACAAATAAATGACTATTTCAAAATCCTAAAAGAAAAACTATATTGACATTTCTTCTTGATTCAGATACTTTCAGAACCATCTGGGTGAATGCATTACTTTTGTTAAGAATGTTACATCTGTAAAGAAAAATACGAACACCCACTAGAAAAGGAAAACTGTACCCTCTTTTGTAAATAAGTGATAACAGATTCCCCACTATCTGTGATCTTACTGACACAAAATGTTAAACGTATTTCTCTATTGCAGCAAAGCCATGGCAGGTTATCATTATTTTATCATGTAATCACCAAACTGGTCAGCCTTACATCATTATAATGAGAAGTCTCCAACAATGACTACATATGACTTAATTCATAACATCTTAACACTATTCTACAATATGTGTAAGCACATAATCTGATAAACATTTATAAAACATCCAAAGAACTCCGAACCTTTTTTATTGCAGGTGAATGTAAAGGATTGTAGGACACAGTTCTTAGCTTACAGCTCTCTTTATTCTTATTTGAAGAGTACGACACACCTTTACTTTAAGTCCAGTTTAATAATGCATTCTGTCATAACCTAATCTCCTCTATGTTTCTATTTGCTGTTGTACAATGGCTTTTACCATACTTATCCTGTTATCAGAATGTGAAAAACAAATTCAAACAAGTATACAGTTGTGAACGCTAACGTATAGGAAAACACAGTTTTAAAGGAAAAGGCATTATTTTCCATGTGTGTTACAGACACACGCAATTTCATATAAGAGGGGGCCATCTGAACCCACTAGTCTCATAGTGCACAGTGTACCACACATCCACTCATAGTGCACAGTGTACCACACATCCACTCATAGTGCACAGTGTACCACACATCCACTCATAGTGCACAGTGTACCACACATCCACTCATAGTGCACAGTGTACCACACATCCACTCATAGTGCACAGTGTACCACACATCCACTCATAGTGCACAGTGTACCACACATCCACTCATAGTGCACAGTGTACCACACATCCATTCATATTACACAGCGTACCACAAATCCACTCATATTGCAGTGTACCACACATCCACCCATTTTTTTATCAATAACTCTGAGGTCACTACTGTCCTGAACAAAAGGCATACAGACTCATGCTGTTACACAGAGACACAATAAACTCAAAGCACTTTACTCACTTTATACTGGTTAAATTTATATACACACTATCACTTCCACGGCATACAGACACCACATCACACCATTCAAAACGTATTCATACTCAAAGATATCAACAAAACACACAGACTCACCTGTCCTTGCACATTTAAGCTCTTAAAAGGCTGAGTTAGACTCCTATGGTTTTCATGAGGATCCCTTTCCCCTTTATTCCCCCTCAACATCACTCTTTTTTTAAACCCATAACAACACAAAGGTGTGTGTGTGTGTGTGTGTGTGTGTGTGTGTGTGTGTGTGTGTTGCAAAGGCTATTTACATAATTGCACCTTATATATTCGACGTCTAAATCAGTATTGGTGTTTCACTTTGGTCTTCCCATTAAAAAAGGAAATCATTGTATGAGAGTAACCACTTAAGAAACATAACGACTAATAATGACTAATACATTAAAAGAGAAAGACAATGATGCATGTTCTCAACGTTTATTCACCTTTGTTCTCACAGAACACATGAACATAACCAATTTCAGTAGAAGCTATGAGCTTAGACCATGCAGAATGCAAGAATTCAGCTTCACAGATTATTTTTTTGTGTGAATGCCTACATCTATGTAATGTAATCTTCTCTGTGTCAATACAATTTTAGTATATATGTTGCTGAAGCAAGTACCTACATCTATTTAATGTAAAAAGCTTTTTTTTTTTTATTCTGATTTTGTAAGTGTCCCCAGGGCTGTGTTTGCAAATAGTCAAGAGAGATCAGTATTCTGCCATGATAAACAAATGTAAAATAATGAATATATAGATATATACACTTATATAAAACACACAGATGGCATTTACGCAGGTTACTGCATAAACATTTATGATCACACTGAATGTTACCACACAGACCACATTCAGTACAAAATTGTGAATCTGTGTAAATATTTGAGCATTTATCTTTTTATGGTGCAATACTGGACTATGATATCAAGGGAGTAAGATATTTATAGGGAAAACATGAAGATAATTAGGAATTCATAACACACAGGTGTACATTTCAATTAGGGCATAGCATTTGAGCCATAAACACACAATTTCCTTTATATAGTCTGTACATTTAGCCCATGTACAGTACCGGCATGATCATTCACACATCTCATAAACTCAATAGAGAATACAAGCAGTCCCTTTTTTAACTGCATGTAGATGTTCAAAACTGTTGAAATGAAAAATATTCTAGTAACAAATTAATAAGGTCATCTATTTGTAGATTCTAAGGCATTTTTGATCAAATAATTATAGTTTTTGCATTCAAAATTCCCCAGTCATAAATCATAAATAATTGTACAATTAAGCTTAGAAATAAAAAAGGACTGTTCTTACCTTTCTTTTATTTTGAGGAATAAACAGTGTGTAAGCTCAAATCAAATCTTAAATAAATGAGCTTTGTGCTTGATAGGGATAAGCAGGTAAAAAGTATACCAAGGAAAGGAGTTTACTCAGAAAATGATGGTCAGCAAGTGCTTTTGCATTTTATCATGGCCAATTAAAAATGCATACCTGAATGTTTCTCGTCATACACTCCCCTTTTTACAGGTTCTGCAGGTTTCATTCCCAGGATCATGTATTGCGTTACTTGTAAACAGAGTCACATGGGCGAAACAAATGCTCAGTGTCTTATCTTTGATCTATAGAGGAGCCATTTTACAACTCCCTTCTTTGTCTGTTCCTAACCTAGTCAGTTATTTTAATGCAATTGAGCTTTGTTAAAAGTTTTGCCAAGAGGGTATGTCATAAATTAAAATGCAGGAGTAACAGTTACAAAATATCTTCACACACGCACACAGACAAACACACGCATGCACACTTGTACATCATGCTAAGTGCAAGTGATATATTATATTTTTAAAAGACCTCCTGGGTCCTTAAAACTCTTAGCACTCTCTTTGTTCTGCTGTCAAAAATCTACATTCTGTCAACAAGATACAGAGTAGCAGATTGTTTCCTTGCAATTACATTTCCTGGTTACACAGGAAATTATATAGCTGATGTTATGAGACTTGACAAGTCATCAAATCAAAATATTTGGAAAGCAAGCGATTTTTCATTGTCAAAAGGTTCAGTTACACAGCAGCTTGAAAAAATGATCCACATCTTCAGTGAATATAACTTTTTTGTCAGAACTGATCATTATTTAAACACTGAATTGTATGGGACCATTCATTTCATGTATTCTCTTATCAGAATGCGAAATACAAATAAATGCTAAAAGTACACAGTTATGGACACCAAGGTACAGAAAGCACAATTTTAAGGGAAATGACTTTATATTCCATATATATTACAGACACATGCAATTTCATATAAGTGGGGGGCATCTGAACCCACTAGTCTCATATTGCACAGTGTACCACACATCCACTCACATGCACAGTGTAACACAAATACACACATATTTCACAGTGTACTACACATCCACTCATATTGCACAGTGTAACACAAATCCACACATATTTCATAGTGTACTACACATCCACTCATACTGCACAGTGTACCACACATCCACTCATATTGCACAGTGTAACACAAATACACTCATATTTCATAGTGTACTACACATCCACTCATACTGCACAGTATACCACACATCCACCCATATTGCACAGTGTAACACAAATGCACACATATTTCATAGTGTACTACACATCCACTCATACTGCACAGTGTACCACACATCCACTCATATTACTCTCATAACTCTAAGGTCACCACTGCCCTGAATAACAGAGCATGCAGTAAGGACTACAAGAGCACATTTATATTTATAACAAAGACAGACTGACACACAGTGATAGAAACATAAATCCACACATATACATGCAAAGAGACCAGTCACCAGTGGAGTTCCCCAAGGCTCTAAGTGGGACCCCTCTTGCTTGTCATCTAGTTTTCTGAAGTAAAAGCCAATACCAAAGGGCTGTGGTTGATTAAGTTTACAGATGACTGCATACCAAGAGCAGTCATTGAATCCCTAAATTATGTAGCCATGCTGAAGGAACGTTTCTCTGAAATAAATATCTGCTGCCAAAAACATGGACTGAAACTAATTCTCAGAAAATGCATTATTGTATCCTTTGGGAAGTCATCCACCCTAGGGAGCTACCACACTGATGATAGATCCCTAAGAGTTGACACAATTGTTCATAATTTGGGAACTTATGTGAAGGGCAACCCAGTTTTTTGACCAACATGTATTCATTGTTGTAAGAAAGTCCTTCTATATTGTACAGCTTATAAACAAAGGGATTGTGTCTAGATCCAGGGATGTTACTGTCTCCCTATTATTCAGTCCTCATTAAGCTGGCCATTGAATGTAATGCTGCCTTTGGCATGTCTCTGTCCAAGCACACGCAACAACTGGAATGCCCACAGAAAAACCTTACTAAATGTATACAGCGGTTAAAACAACAGGTCCTATAGGACCCAACTTAAAGCCATCTCACTATACTTGGTATTCTACAGACTGATCAGGGTGAACTATGTCTGGCATACGAGGTATCCCTTGATGTAATACTAATGAATTTACTGCACATCAGCAAGTCCAATGGCATCAGAAATACTCAGTCTAGGGATCTAAAACTGTTCTGCAACATCAATACAGCAGTTTTGGAGGGACAGGTATATCTTGCAGAGGATACTGCTGCTTTGGAACAAACTCCCATCCATATTAAACAATGTTCATCTCTGTCTGCATTCAAAGACAACTTGGATATATGGACGAAAAACAGAACATGTATCCCGGGACTGTTCCCCGTAGTACTAATGGAGAGGCAGCTCCTAAATACTTTATCCCATGGATTGGTGCCCTCACATTTTCTATGGTATGACCCCTGTTATACTCATCAGTGGTAATATATAGTTATCAACCATGGAATGGATAAGGTTAATCTCTAACCAAATGGGATAGAGTAATTTGATCACATAAATGGGAACTGGGTAGGCTTAAAATGGCCCACAAAGTCAGCTATTACTTACTCATGAACACGTGTGTGTGTGTGTGTGTGTGTGTGTGTGTGTGTGTGTGAGTGAACTGTTTGCTGTTTCAAAGCAAAAACAAACATTCTTAGGAACTGATTTTTTTTTTCTGACAAGGCTCACCAATGTGTGTGCGTTTTCCACACTCGATTATCAAAAGTTTTATTTTGCCCAAGTTATTATAATTGCACTTATTTATTTCTGGGTAGACTTTGATTACATTCAGACCAACAATGGTTTCTTCATGGTTTTCACATCAATTACTTTCTAAACCTTATCTGTGTGTAATAAGCTATATGATCAGCTTGTTGCAAGTCTTATGCCTGTAGATTTTGTAGCAAATTACATTACTGATGAAATCCATAATAAATGTAAGTAAAATATAAAAAAAAATGTTCCAGTCATTCAAGTGTATATATTTGAATCCATGCATCATTAGACCTGATTTACTAAGAGCAGTCTTCTAAAAACTGCTGCTGTCAAAAAAGCACACAAAAATTGTTTCTATTGAGAATAGTTTCCTACACCAATCATCCCTCATATGGGGTATTGTGATGTCAGTACCCCTTAACTTATGTAACCAGTTCTGAGATTCTTGCATCTCAGAAAAAGGGCAATTCCCTTCTGGCAAAAGTCTTGGGTTATATATCATGTCTTACTAAAGTGTGGGATCCACTAAGTACTCCATTGTTCCCAAACTCTAGACAGTAAGTTGTTATGAGACTGCTGTGTTTAAAAAAGCTTAGCAGATAAGTATATTTTACAGTTAAAAATGCAATGAATCTTCTAAGCAGAGTAAGTTTGCTGTGCTGGGGTAATCAAAGTAAAATTTGATAAATCTTTGTTCAACAAATTGTATGACAGATAATTAGAATTGCCAATGCTCAATGAAGTGACACCATGTTTTAAGAAAGATTTCATAAACCTTAACACAGCAGAATGCATGATGGATATTAGCAAAAGATTAAGTGAAATAATATATTTTTGTAAACCTCAAAGTAAGCATAAATACATTCATAGAGCAAGCCAAAATTGTTCCCTGGCACTGATTTGCATCCCCACAAGAACAATGCATACTTCACAACCATTGCAATCAGTTTATAAAGTAAAACATATCACATTTGTAAAATGAAGTATAATCATCAATAAACATTTGATAACACAAATCACAAGAAACAGTTATTCAGTACTGTAAATTGTTATAAAGAGAAGTGTCTTTATATATTACAAACTGAATCCAACCCTGTGCATTGTTTGCATGATTATATTGTTCATAGGATCATAGTGATTACTAGTCTAATGACCCTAAAATGTGTTTTGAAGCTTAGTCATGCTACCCAAATGTAATGCACCCATTTGGGCTCATAGGTTTTGTGTATGGTGTATTTAACTTGGGCATGGGTGATTGACCGTTTACAAGCTCCCTCGTTCTAATAGCATATAAGTGTTTGGCCAGAGGTAAACTTATAGTTTCCCACAAAGTGTCCAGGTGGTGCTTGAATAAGTATAGGGAAGAACTTTGCTCCACATGTATGGGAAGCCTGTTCCATATAAGGGACAGTCTCTGAGACGCATATCTGCGTCTCCAACATGCCTTATGTATGTTGCAGGTGAGGTTGAGGTCCCTAGATCAAGTGTTTCTGATGCAGTTTGTTTGTGAATATGCAACAGATCCTTTAAGGTTGGACCAGAAGATGCTTTGTAGTCCAGGCATTGATCGCCTCTTAGTAATTTGTTGAAGAACAAGTTTAAAGATAATGGTTTGAACCAGTCTGTATGAGACATGTTGACTACACCATATTATTTATTTATTTATTTATATATATTTTTTTTTTGTGAGAAATCTCTGTGGATTCTCCACTTGTTGCAGTTGCCTAGTCAGTTACATACTGAAGAGGGTATTGTACTCAATGATTGGTCTAAAGTAAGCTGAGCACAATGGAACAATGACATCTTTTGACCTGGATGATATGCCCTTGCTTATATGTTGCATAACATAGAATTATATCCTTACTACCTAATACACATGATGGTCAAAGGCCAAGTCACTATCTATATATGCTCCTAAACCAGCAAATGTTGATAATACTCTTCTGAGGGTAGACCCAGTGTTGTAATTTGTAGAGGTGGTCATCTTTCTAAAAGAGGCTAGTATGCACTTCTTGGCACTGAGATTTAAACTGTGACTCTGACACCAGTTAATAGTTTGCGTAAGATGTTCTTGAAGGGTATTTGTGTCTGTGGATTCTCTAACAGTACCTGCATAGCAATCATGTGCGAACTTAGTCAGGCAGACTCTATCTCTCTGAAGTCAAGGCTAACATCAGAGAGGCCACAGAGAAGCAGTTCTGAGCCTTGAGGGTCATGCTAGTGTCCTGCCTTTTAGTGGAGGTAGACATCCCAATCTTGACTTAATTCTTTCTGTGACCATGCTTTCTATTGAATGAGTGACATAGGAGTTTACATCTAATTTCATGAACTAATCTACAATGCCTGAGTTGTGTATTATAACAAATGCCTTTGGCTAGGCTGAGGTAGGCAGTATGCACCATTTTACCCTTACACATTGCTTTGCTCACCGTCTCAAAGAAATTCATCAGGATAGGCATGATCTACCCTTAATTAATCCATACTGCATTAGATCTAATGTCTGAAGTTTACATATGTTGTTTATCATATCCATGATTATTCTTTCCATAGATTTACATATGAGACTAGTCAGGCATATAGGTCTATAGTTTCTTAGGTCTGTCGATAGCAGATCCTTGAGTAGAGGGATAACAGTTTCAGTCCTCCATTCATATGGCACAAACCTTTTTGGAAGCACTGGATGAATTGTGATTCCAGTGGGTGAAAAATGTCATGTTTCATGATATTAAGGAGGCAACCCGGAATATTATCAGGTGCCATGAATGTAGAGTTTTTGGTCTAGGAGAGTGCCTTTTATGACCTGTTTCTTAGTGACAGTTTAGTAGTTACAGCCGGCGGTGGGGGTATTTCTTGAGGGATGCAAGTGGTGAAAGCAGGATAAAATTTAAGTGAACATATCGACCAGTAAATTAGCTATGACTTCTAGCGTACTATAGACAGCTCCACTTACAATTAGTTTAACACATTTCTGTGCATTGCACGGACATAGCTGAAGAACACCTTATAATTGTCCTTAGCCTGGGAGTCTGCCTTTACCTCCAATGTGGCTTTTGTAGATTTAATTAGTCTCCTTAGTTGCTTATTAATTTTGACAAGGGAGTCCTTTCCTTGCTGGGCATTACACTCCCTATTTTTCTGTATGACTTTCTTCCTTTTGGTATATGGCCTATTTATACTAGATTTCCAGCAGGGTGGCTTAGTTTTTGGGCTTGTCCTGCTCTTAAATAAGAATTTGCTTCCTTTATGCAGCAACATGCATAGTAGTACAGGTAGTGTGTCAACAATTCAGCATATGCATTGTTTTCCCAGGTTAGTGAGTGGAATGAAAGTTTGCCTGGGTGGCTTTTAAAAGCAAGACGGTTATTTTAGAATAATTACTAAAAGTTCCATGGTTAGGTGGTGTCCAGAGCTTTATTTTTAGTTCAAAGAAAACAGTGTTGTGGTCTGACCTGACCAGTGAGGATGTTACACTCGGCACTTGGGGGGGGGGGTGCAATGTTCTCCCATGTTTATGAGGACTAGGTCAAGGATGTATGTGCCTGTACTGGGTGAATGGACTGGCTGGGCCAGGGTGTTTATGCTGACAAAATCCAATAATCTTTGTTTCGGCATGTTTGGGATTCCATATATTTCCCAGTTTATATAATGGTAGTTGAAGACACCCTTGAGTACAGTGCTGGATAGAACTGATAGTGACTTCAGTTTATTTAAGTAAGTCAAACCACCAACAAGAAAGGACTGCAAATGTAAATTCACTCAATGCCATTTATTACTTAAAACATAAGCACTTTCATCTGGTTTACTATCAAATGACTGAAAATTCAAAATAGTGAATGATGGAATTTGCCCCTTGTCCACTGTTGTGCGATCTTGGAATTGGTGTATATAGTTAGCAGGGGGGTGTGGGGGTGCAGGAGGGCTTACCTCTTGCAATAAAAATGCATTTGGTATTTTGAACTGTCAGTCTTTTTAGGATTCAGTCTTTTGGTTTTCAGTCATTTGATAGTAAACCCTTTCATCTATACAATTATAAAAGATGAAGTAGCTTTCTTTTTGGTTATTTAAGTAAGTGTTGTGGGTTGCTTGGGTCATAGTGGAGATCCTATAACCCACAAGGATATGACATGGGACTTTGCTTAAGGTGTCCCCTGTTTTTTTGCAGGTCTAAATGTGAAACCAAGAAAAATAGAAGTAGTTTCACAACTTTAAAGAAAGAAAACAGAAAAAGAATGCTGCATTCTAAATGGAGAACATACTTTAATGAAGCTTTGTCTGAGTGCTTCTGTCATAAAAACTAATACTTCTTCAGAAAATAACAAAGCTCCAGGAGGCACTCCATTTTAAATATGCAGTAATCATGTGGTGAAAGTCATGTGCAAAATGTCATGTGATAAAAGCATCATATGGTAAAAGGGTTATATGAAATCTATAAAACAGAAATACGTACTTCAACGTCAAAATAATCATATATTTTCTTGCTACTTTCAGTTTAGAACAATAGCAATATTGAGAGATTGGATTAAACATGGGGAATAGCTGACATTAAGTCTGAGCTGTCAGCAGAGCTCATAATATTCCAAAAATGTTTCCCAACTTTCCCGGCCTGAAGTCATCTTCATTTTTTCTAGCACTATGAAACTGAACTTTGAAGGCATCTTGCATTAATGGTCATATTTACTTAATGCATTATTAGTTGAACCCTTTCTAGTGTTGTAAACATACTCATATATTCTTTCCTTTTTGCTGCTTTATGCTAAATTCAAGTTTGCCATTGTATAATGCATCAGAGGATAATATATTAACTAATACAACTGCTCTCATCTCACAATTTTGCCCTGACATGTCCAAATGTTAAATCATGATACTTCAATATTTCAGTACACCCATAGACAATAATAAGCTACTGTTTTTAAACTGTTCTTGTTCTCAGATTCCAGTACATTTTTAATGTTAGACCCTCTCTTGTAACTAAGTCCAGGGGCAGTACCTACTTTATCTCTAGTGTCAAAATGATAAATAGCTGTACATTTTATATGGATTAACTTTTTGATGTGATGCACATTGCTGCTGTGAGTTAAAGTCATAAATCTCTCAAAACTGGTAGATTGTTAGGGGTTCATACCCCCAGCTTCATCACTACTTTTGATAATGGGGCCAGATCTCCATGCCATTTCTTTCTGCACATATCTCATGATGTCAGCAAGTAGGTTATCAGGGTAAACCCTCTCCTTCAACATATCACTTAAGTTGGTCAGCTCAGTGCAAAAGTTGTCATTGTCTGATATTGATCTAGAGAGAGAAATTATCTGGCCTTTAACCAGATTATTTTTTTCTTGAATGAGAGGGTGGCAACTCCTGTAGTAGATATTCAAGGAATAGCAGCACAGAGAAACATTTTTATATAGCCACATATCTAGGCAAGAGATACCATCAAATGTAAAGCTGTAGGTTAAATGCAGGAAGGAATTAGTGTGTTCCAGAAAATGGACAAATTGATGTAGCACCTTTTCAGTACCTTGCCGGAAAATAAAAATGTCAACTAGGTATCCGAAGTAAGCTTTGCAGTGTCTCCTATATGAGCTAGAGAATACAAAAGATGCCTCGTTTTGTTTTTTCATATTGTACCCATTTGTGTTGTATAATGTACTATAAATCAGTAAATTAATGTCAAACTGGCTATGTTGTACTGTTTGAGAAAGTTGCAAAACTGCAAAGCACGCATGCAGGAGAAATCATGTCATTCTGATGAAAGAACATTGTGCGAGTGCTGCAATCTTGAAAAAGCTTATTGAAAGTCAGTCTTATCTAACTTCAAACTTCTTTTCTACAGAGGAAAAGCCCCACCTGTGCCCGCATGTGGGTACAACCACCTATACACTCTTATACCACTGCTGCACAAAAAGTGGCTTTTATTAAATTTACCTTGATGCATCAACACCTACTAAAAGACTGGCTAATTAATAGGAAAACAATACAACGTACACGTGGCCAGTCCTCAGTTTTATCAATGCATGCATGTTCCCTTAAAATTATTTTGTAAGTTATGTACACATGTACTTACATTTATGTCTATACACATTTCTGCAAAACTGAAGTGTTTTTTGCAGGGCAGTGATTAAGAAGACACTTAATTTGTTTGCTGATGATAATCTCTATATAAATATGCCTTTTATGGAGCCAGCTTTGCCCCATTTGGCTACTACTAGGATTTTCACTATGCAAAGTACCTCTAGTTGTTGTAGTTCTTGGATCCGTACTGAAGCAGGTATAGCCAGGCACTGAGCCATAGAAGGCTAATAACCTAACTATGACCTAAATGGCCAGAGTTCAGTCAGTGGCTTGGTTGCTAAAAGAGTTGCATAGAAGTGAATTCCTGAATAAACAGCTGAGACTGTTTCTGCCATCCTGAAGGGAGTGGTCATTTCAGTTGCCTAATCACTGATGTGCAAGTGGAGGGGGGCTTGCAAAGCATTTCAAAGGTCAGGGATGAGGACATGGAATGGAGATCTCAAGCTAATGAGTGTAGCCCTTATTAGCATGTGGGTTGGAGCATCCACAGACATGATCACACACACACACACACACACACACATAATTATTCCCACACTGGAGTGTAGTTTATTTTTATTTTATTTTACATTTGTTGACCGGGCTAGTCTAACTGGATATATGTCCATTTTCAGTAGAGGTCTGGGGAGAAAAACTCCATGACATACATGATAATAAAGTTGCAGGACAATATAAAATGACTTCAGATGTGTATACAAGTACAAAATTGGATAATACAGAAATAATACAGAGAGGACATAAGTTAATACCATATGAAATGCATTCAAGATAGCAAGCAAGTACATTACTTAATATAGAAAACAGGGGAGGTATACAGGCTAATTCCATATACAAGTACGGTACAATAAAAGTCAGACTGAAAAAAAAATGAGTGTAGTAAAAAAATAAAATATATATATTTTATTTTCTTTTTCTCTCACAGGCAAGTATTCAGAGGGATGGAAATAATGAAATACAGAGTGAGAAAGGTAAGGTATAGGATATGCTGACAGTGTAAGGTTCGAGTGGAGAATTAGTCAGGTTTAGTACAGGGGCATAACCAGTGTGTTTTGGGGAAAAGTTTCAGTCTGTTTTTGAAGAGTGATTTAGAGGTAACTGAGGAAAGTTCGCTGGGTAGGAGATTCCAAAATTTTCCCACAGTATTAGAGAAGAGAGAATCCCCAGCCCTGTTGTTAGATTTAGATGTGTTAATTAGAAGTTTCTGAGATGAATGTAAGGACTTCAGATTATGATAGGGGGTGATGATGGTGGATAGAGTAGGAGTATTGGAAGGGTGGTAAAGAGTCTTGTGGGCAGTGATTAGTTGGTGGTATTTGAGCAGATTATGTAGTTCCAACCACTGAAGCTCCTTTAAATTAAGTCAATGGTGTGTTCTAAATGGGTTACCAGTAGCAAATCTGGCTATGTTATTGTCTGATATTTCCAATTTATTGAGGTTATTCTTAGATAGATTAGTGAAAATATTTGAGGCACAGAGGAGTCTAGAGATTAGATGAGTGTGTGCAAAAGTAGTCCTAGCTGTAGGTGACAGGAAGGGTTTAATTCTGTAGAGAGAGCCAAGTTTTTTGTTGACAGATTTAATAGTGTTATTGATATGTATGTCAAAGGTAACGTTGTTGTCAATGGTAATACCAAGTAGCTTGGTAGTTAGGTCAGGTGATATAATGGTACCATTAGTGGATGTAACAGCAAAATCTATAGGAGAGGACTTATGATTAGGATTGAAAAGGAGGAGTTTAGTTTTTTTGGGGTTTAGTGGAAGGCAACAGTGAGTGAACCATTGTTCAACAGTGTTAAATACATTTTGGGTAAGGGAGTGAAGTTCAGAGGTGGTTGTGGCTGAGCATACAAGTGTGGAGTCATCTGCATATTGAATGCAAGTAGCATAGGGAATTGCTAGATTAAGGTCGCTGATGAATATGGAGAAAAGGAGAGGTCCTAATATGGATCCCTGAGGTACACCGAGGTTAACTGGTAGGCGGTTAGATAGAGTGTTTTGCCAGAGTACAGCCTGTTGTCTTTGATCTAAGTAGGATTGGAACCATTTGACAGAGAGTGCATCTAAGGCCAGGGATTTGAGGATATCTGTCAGAATTTGATGATTGACAATATCAAATGCTTTTGACAGATCGATAAATAGTGCTGAGGAAAGCATATTACAGTTGTGGTTTTTGTTAATACAATCTGTAAAGGAAAGGAGGGCAGTGGTAGTGCTATGGGAGGGTCTAAAACCATGTTGACAGTTAGAGAGCAAGTTATTATGGAGTAGGTGGTCTAGCAATTGCCTATGGATGCATTTTCCATGATCTTGGCCAAAGGAGAAAGAAGGGCTATGGGATGGTAGTTGGAGAAATCGGTGGAGCTTCCACCTTTGTGAAGGGGAATAATATGGGAGACTTTCCAGAAGTTAGGGACGTGACCTTCGCTAATACTTCTATTGATCAGAATGGAGATGGGGTATGCAATTGACTTGTCAGATTTCTGTAGATATTCAGAGATAGTTGGTCTGCTGAAGGAGAGCCTGGTTTCAGTTTTTGGATTAGGGCAAGAATGTGGGTTGTTGGAACTGGTTGAAAAATGAATGGAGGGGGTGTGGCTTTGTTATAGGTAGGTAAAGTAAAAGTATTAGGTGATAGTTGACTGCCTAGTGTTCGGATTGCATTGGTGAAAAAGGTATTGAAGGCATTGGCAGTATGCATGAGATTTTGATGGTCAGTGTTTAGTGGGCTTGGTGTACTGGATTGACCTGGTTTTAGTAATTGGTTGATGCATGCCCAGAATTTTTGTGGGTTATTATGGTTTGCCTTTTGAAATTGAAGGTAGTATTTTCTTTTATCAGATAGTATAGCTTTCTTAGTGTTATTTCTTAGTTGTTTGAAATTTTGTTGGTCTGCAGGATTTTTGGTCATTCTCCATTCTCCCAGTATTTATTCCTGTATTTATTTAGTTCATGCTCATATCAGCCAACCATATGCTGGTTTATGGTCTTAGCAGAAATGGCATCTGCCAGGATGTGGAAAGAGCACAAACCATCTCCATGAAAACCTAAATGACAGCCTAGCTGGACTGCTCTTACCTCCTTCCTGGGGTTTATGACTATGTAGAACTAACAGTGCTCAAAAGTGAAGTTGGGGAGGGGGTTGATGGTTTGCAGGTACAGAGGTAAAACCAAATAGAAAAAAAATCTGAGGTAAGGCATGGTGTATATCTTGATATGTTTTAATTGCACACCAGCATTTAATTTCTACTTGTTTGCATGGATACTTTACATGATCATGGTCTATGGTGCACAGAAACACATCAGTCAACTCATGATTGTTTCCCTGTTTCTTTAAATTAATTATAGATAATTCATGTCTTAATCCTCACAGACAAGTAGAGGCACTGTGTGATTTGCCTAAATCTCAAGCTTATACCACTATATGTGAGTACATGTTTTGTTAACTTGGCAGGTTCATTGGACAGTAGTTAAAGCACATTAAAATACTACCCCAAAAGAATGCAAAAGGTAACTTCTATAAGCATGGGGTATTATCATAATAAGTTTTATATATATAGAACTGCAGTTAAGTATCAAGTGTGCTGAGAGTGAAAATATTGTCCTGTTTGCTATGCATTCTTAGAAATATTAGTCAATGTGGAACTAAATATTTTTAAAATGCAATTGTGAGATGCAGTGTAAGTTATAGTCTACTATGTGAAAAGCATTGTGCACAGTTAGCCTTTTACTTACCCTATGATTCAGCAAGCTCTGCATGGCATGCAGGAATAGTGCAAGAGCTGCTGCATGCAATATGACCAGCGAGCGATCTAGGAACGAGCTCCCGGGATGTGCACGAGCGCTCCTACACTATTCCTGTATGGACACAGCCCTTGTATAATAATTACCCCATTGCAGGTGAAAACTATGCAAATGAGGTGAATTAGTGAACCAAGTAGCAGGCAGGTGTTCGTGCAGGAATAGTATAACCTGCAGAAATGTATTCGGCTACTGACCAAATTCATTTCTGCAAATTTCAAAATGGAGACATGACAGCTCCAAAGAAAGCATGTATTCAATGTAGTAGGCATGCCAATGGCCAAATATATGGCCATTGGCATGGAAAATAGTTACAAAATTATAAAAATTAGCTTTTATTTTTTATGCCGATTTTTGGACGTTTAAGCTTAGGGCAGCGGTGCGCAAATGGGATTGGCCTGAAAATAAAGAAAACAAACTTGGAAATAAGCTTTTAAACCAAAATCAGCATTCTGCCATAATAGTCAATGGCATGCATAAGACAACAATACCATGGAATAGTGGTTGCTAAGGGGGAAGGATGTCAGTTTTGTAACCATGCATTAGCAGTCAGTTTTATGCCAATGATGGGATTGATACTGAATTACAGATTCCCCTCAGTGTTAGCTTGCACCCAACCGTGTAGGTGCAATACCATGGTATATGTATAAGCAGTAGATGACCTCATAAGGTGGAAAGTCATGCATGCTGCAAGCTTATTGGAGTTCTGTGACCCATGTTTGCCCTTAGCTAAGCACAGCTAAGGAAGGGGGGGGGTCTCTGAGGCTGCCTAGCAGTATTTACATTGCCTAAATGGGTGTGCTCGCTGCGCACCAGGTTTTAATAAAAAAAAAAAAAAAAAAAATACACAGGAAATAGCAGCTCTGTTCACATCTGAGCACTGGGATTGTGCGGCGCACCTTGGGGCTTAAACGTGAAGGCAAAGGGAAGGGAAAACAGCAGTAGGAAGGCAATCAAGGACAACTAGCATAGCTGGCAGGTGAAATGTATCAGAATCAGCCAATTACACAGGCAGTAGCCCAATCCAGCACACTACTATAAACTATGCAAACACCTTTCCCTCTGGTTTTTCTCACAAACTCTACACCACCAGTATACACAGATGAGGAAATTTTACCTGACAAAACTAACAAAATGATAGGGTCTGCTGTCACTCTCATACATCAATACATCAATATGTGGAAGAGGCTGAGGGTGATGAGTATGAGAATGCTGATGACTAAACCACAGTGAGGAGAAGGAGAAGAGTGTACAGACCCAGGGTAACCTACCAGGGGCTATATGAGCTGGAGACAGTGGAGCGCTATAGGGTGGACAGGGACCTCCTACATCAAACTGCTGAGCTGTGCCGGCCACACCTCACACACAGAGCTAACAGAGGGGAACCCAGCCCAGAGGATACCAAGATATGTATTGGCCTAAGAATACTAGCCACAGGTACCCAAAAAAAGTGGATTTCAATGGCATCAGCACCCAGAGTACTCCACCATTTCCTGGATGCCATGTCAGCACATGCCGGTGAGCACATATATTTTTTCAACACCCATGAGGCGTTGACCAACAATATGTGTCTCTTCCACCAAACAGCAGAATACCCTGAGGTAGTGGGTGCTATAGATTACATGCACATACACATCAAAGCACCATCTGGTGAGCGGGGTAGGGTCTACATAAACTGCAAGGGCTTCCCCTCCATCAAAGAGGCAAAGCATAGCACATACACTGACACGCTAGGAACCCAGGGAATGACACCTCTCTCTGACTCACACATACAGTAAAAGGGATGCCAAACATGACACTACCTGTGCTTTACCATGTATTGGGAGTGTACTATGTGCATCCAACATAGTCAGCGCTCTATCACCATCCTCAATCCTGGCACAGCCACAAGGAAAGTCACTCTTCCTAGCAACTGCTGAATGGAGTAGTATGTTCTGCTACTTGTATCTATGGTATGGATGTGAGCATACACAGGAATCGGGTGGCTGAATGGTATGGCAGCAGAAAGTAGACACCTATATGGGCTGCATGAAATCCATTAACAAATACTGGTGTCAAAAAAGTAAGCAGTACTTGACAAGGTGACAAATCCCATGCAGTAAATGTGGTGGCCCAAATGTGTGTCCATGGGACAAACACATGCATGTCAGTGAGGCTCACATACCCAACAACAGCCTCAGCCAGTAGGACAGGTGTAGATAACCATAAAGAAAGATTATACTAAGGCCTCCAATTGATGGCAATGGAGAACTGCCTCGCTCCAGACCTACACTGACAGACTACAACAGGTCAGGCAGTTATATGTTAGTTCTGAAGGATACGATGTCTGAGACTGAAATGTAGGTCAATAAAACCTAAGATCTGTACTCTACTGATATGCCGCCAGTCTGCATGATAGGTCAGAATACAAAACGAAATGGAAGCAAACAGAGTACCTGAAATACCAGTAGAGTCATAGCAAATGTTTACAGTTGTCGGGTGTGCCCCCCCCCCCCCCCACACACACACACAATCCTATGTAGAAATACAGTAACATGTAAATGTGGGTTTAATAACAGTGGAGCACAGATTACCTGAGCTGGCCCAATTTACAGGATAGATTGTTGCATGTGTTTAATATGCATGGGTCTGTGTGTTAGGTTGCTGTGTGCTGTATATTGTGTGGGAGTGGTCAGCATATAGGCATGGAGGGTTGTGTCTTGGTGGCCTATGGCCAGTACTGTCGATGACAGGGTCATGTTCTGACATCTGCAGTGAAAACCACAATGCACCCCAGCAAGACCCAATTCAGCAGTCATCCATATTAAATGTTCAGATATCAATATCTGTCACCATCTGAAAGATGGACATGCCATAAATGTGAGCCCAGAAATGCAAACAGTACACAGGTGGAAGTACCCTAGACAGTGTATAAAATGTAACTGTCAACTGCATACACCTTTGGAATTGTACATACAGGTTAGCAGCACATTAGTTGAGTCTGTGTAGTATGGAATACTGATGCAGTTTGTCCAATCACTGGCAGACCACAAAAGGCACAGTTATGAAGTAATGAGAGAATGCCTATGTCCCCACACAAGGCAGCATAAGGGAATATCCCAGAGGTATATCTGTTAGTCAGCTGCAAGAAGCTTCCATATCACACATGCACTCAGCTCACTACACCATCATCCACAGGTTTATCACAGGTCATATCCCTGCTGTTGGGAATGAGTACAGTATGACCCCCCCACTTCTGTATGGGAATACCCATAGAATGCAATATGCTGAAGAGGTGTACCATGCAGGTGTGTCCCTAGCTGTAAGTAGCACCCTGCCAGCATCCAGACAAATGGATTAATATGGACAGGAACTATTGCCATTAACACCTCACACACTTACCCTATCACCCCAGGGGAATCCAGTGGCTTGCAGCCTGGGACTGTATGAGTGACAGAATGCACTGGCCTGCTACAGATGGCCTACATCACTACCAAATGCCCTACAGTCCTCTGTCAATGGCCTGTGCCTCACCCATACTGCCAATGTATGTTATCTCATGGGGTCCCAACTAACAACATAACACAGTCCACAGAACACAAATGCAAGGCCGTGTCGACAAATACCAGTAGCATGCCCACCATGTCCTACTGCATGAACTGTGGAACAACCCCAAAATACTCACAAAATAAAAACTTGAAAATAAACTCTTAAAAGAATAATAAAGCGAGTCGCAACCTGAAAAATCACGTAACTACATTTATTGACAAAAAACAATAAACATACAAATCCTTTCCTTGGCGCTTTCACCCATTCGTATCATAGGTTTCATCAGAGTCTGATGAAACCCATGATACGAATGGGTGAAAGCGCTAAGGAAAGGAATTGTATGTTTATTGTTTTTTGTCAATAAATGTAGTTACGTGATTTTTCAGGTTGCGAACCCCAAAATACTGCTTAGATGAAGGGACAACAATAGGGATACTTTTCAGATATCACTTGCATAATGTTAGGAAGAGGATAGAATAACAGAGTGGGGGTGTAGAAGCATGGATGCTATGGAATGTGTGAAGTCAAACTCAGATGTGTGCCCATACTACCCTTGTCTGCAAACCAAGTAATGGATGGCTACAAACTTGCTTGTAAACTACAATGTGAAGGTGAACTGACCAGATATATGAGCCCTGCCTCTGGGTTACTTGGGTGAATCTGTGCAGCTGAGAGATATGGCCACAGCAGGATATGGCCATTCTATTATGTTAATAGATGTACAAGCAGGTGATCCTCAGCCACCACAGCACCAAGGTGCTGGACCATTTACACAGACCTATCAGCAAGTATCTGCAGCTACCCCTCCGGAATGGCATGTGTGCGCAAGAATATGAAGGCTACAGACTACAATACTGGTCACAGCTTCATTCATCTTGTATTTCCTAGGAAATAACTGTGAGCAAATAAATATATCTGTCAGTAGTTGATGATATGAGACATCACAGTGTAAAACAGTACATATGTCTGAATATCTCTCCTAACATCAACCATATAACACAAGCAGCACCAACACAATAGTTACAGTATCCCACTATCTTTCACCCATTGTGCAGAAACAGGTTATTAGCTGTAGGTGTAGAACACAAAATCCTGACCTGGAGTACAACCTATTTGGAATGGATTCACACATTCAATACAGAAGGTCATACTGGGCATGCTCCTACACTTAGAGAAAAGAAGTCCATGTCTGACAATAACAGTGGAATATACATATCTGTCAGTCACAGATGTCTGTGCACACACATCACATTTCACACCATTCGTGCTTTGCACACACATTTAATAGGAATACTCACACATATCCAAGACCAACACACTATAATAGGTCAAGCATACACACAGAGAAGTGGGGAAGAGAGAGAGACAGACAGTGACAAAGATTGCTATTATGAGGCCTGCCCCACCCACCACACATCCAATTGGCCAATATCACATGATGTGCCAATGTCATTCACTGTAGATATTTGCTTTTGGTATCCCTCAGCCTTATAGTGTCTGTGGTGCTTGTGATAACTGTGTAACATGATAGTACAAATCAGTATTCATCTAGCATTTGTATACCCAGTCCTGCCAAATGTAAAGTTGTGTGTGACTGAGTGCTGTGTGTTTCCAGAGGAATGGTTTATGTCCCATTCACACATACTGCACTTTCCATCACCCATGTTAGCACTCATGCTGATGTCAGTCACATTGAAATTACCTTCTGGCCAATTCTCAGCCCCATAAGCTCCATGGCGCTTGTGATAACTGTGTAATACTATAGTGTAGCATACTAGTTAGGTAGGAGTTCTAATCCCAGACATGGCAACTGTGTGTGTGTGTAAATTAAAGATTTTTGAGGCCAACTGCACTCACTACACCTCCCATTGCCCTACTTTAGCAAGCCTGCTGATTTCAGTCACCTTGAAATACCACTTCGGACAAGGGCCAGCCTTATAAGCTCTGTGGCGCATGCGATAATTGTGTAATGCTATAGTGTAACATACTAATTAGGTAGGAGTTCTAATCCCAGACATGGAAACTGTGTGTGTGTGTGTGTGTGTGTGTGTGTGTGTTTGTCTTTGATAATACCTGATATTATAGACATTCGCACGTACTACTCTCCCCTTACCCCTCCTTTAGCACTGCTGCTGATCTTAGTCACCTTCAAAGATCCATGTAGAGAGCTCTCCCACATGTAAGCTCCATGGCACGTGCCATAAATGTGGAACAATTTAGTAGCAGTAACTACACAGGTATGGGTTTGACTCTCATCTGTGGCAATTGTTTGTGTGTGTACATATGTATGTGTGTATCTCGAGGATTTTGGCCACATTTACAAAGGCCCTTGGGCTGATAGCCTAGTACCTACCTATGAACCTAAGTAAGCCTAGCCAACAAGGTTCCCTGGCTTACAGCACCCAAGAAAGTTATTTTCCTGTGCCCCTGTCGAGCAGAGCCACAGAAGTGATCCCCGGGGTATATTTCCTATTTCCCATCCACTCTTCAACATTTTTCTTGAAGAGTGCTAATGAGAAACTTTGCTTGGCATAGATGGGTAGCTTGTTCCAGAGTATTGGAAGTCTCTAAGACAGGAATCGAATCCGCCAGCATATCCTGTTTATTGTGGTGACAAGGTGTAGGTCCCTAGAGTGTGTAGCTTGGAGGGATTGGAATTTCTTTAGGCATAGCATGACCAACAGCTCTGGGTTAGACATAGCTTTATATGTTAGGCAGAGATCACCTCAAAGTAGGTGATATGCTATGGAGTAAAGCTGGAGTTTTTTTGAGACAGTCAGTGTAGGATATCTGTTTGAGGCCAGTAATCCTCTTTGTGAGGTACTTCTGTGGCCTTTCCAGCTGCTGCAGATGTCTTGTAAGGTACATTCCAAAAGGGGAGTTTATTCGACACTCATTAGACCCATTATAGAGTACAAGGGGGACAATGACATCTATTTTCCTGGAGAATAAACAGCCCTTTCAGATTGTGAATCCAGGACCCTGTACACTATAGTCACAGCACTTAACCACTAAGCCATCACAGCTGTACACATTGCAGAGCCTGACTTCAGCAGTCCTGCAGATATCATCCGTCTTAGAAGTACCTGTTGCCAACCTTAAACCATGTCAGGTCAGTGGTGCATGTGGTATGTGTGTAACATAATGGTGCATAAAAATTGTTAGATAGAGTTTTGAACCTCACTCCTGGCAAATGTAAATGTGTGTTTAGGGTAAAATTATTTTTGGGATCTCTCACCCACTACATCACCCAATGCCAGTATTTACAAGGGCTGGTGATGTTCCTCACCTTAGAAGTACCTTGGGACATCCATCCTATAAGCTCTGTGGTGCATGCAATAAATGTGGCACACTATAGTAGCAATACATACCTATGTATGGGTTTGAATCTCAGTACTGGCAAGTGTGTTTGTGTGTATGTCTGTCATCAGTATCCTATGTGGAGAATGCTGTAATATGTGTAATAACAGGATGCATTGTCGGGTGGGTTTTGCTAAATTATTATGTTGAGGACCTAGTATATGTCACAATGTCCACCTTACAAGGACAACAGATGTCAACCACCCCAGAGGCTGGTGTAGACAATCCATAGCCCTACATGTGACATTATGGACTGGTGAACAATATAGGCAACTTTTCTATTACTCAGAGAACACTCTTCACCCATGTCTCATACACAAACACTCTTGGCTAGGCAACAACTATTATATTGGTAGTTCCCTGCATATTGCCTCACAGGTAGTAACCATGCTGTGATTGCAGTGGACTACATCCCTGCTGACCACAACAGTGCCACTGACATCAGAAAGTACTGTGATGTGTTACATCTCCTGACTGAGTGTGTATTATCCAGCAAGTAAAAGGGCACGGCACCCTGTTACATCCCTGCAGTAGGCAAATAAATGCTTACAGTGGCCCTTTTGCTATGTTCCCCACTGGACACCTCCAACACCTGTAGAGTCTGCAAATGTAACCCACAAAGGAAATACCATACCTTATACACATTATCTGTATGGATACATGCCACTAACTCCACTGAATACCTGCATCATGCTGTCAATGTAGGTGCAAGCACGACCTCAGTACCATTACAGGTCTCACCAAATGAGGTCAGGAATGCTACATCAGAAGATAACAATCTGTCCACACAACATGCCCCAGAGACCTCAAGTACACTTCCACACATCAAAGAACATGTGTGTGGGACATGTGCACAACCCAGACACTGTCCATGCTATGATAGATCACATACATGGGAAGCAGTGCACATCACTGGCCACCCACAATAGCAACCCAGTTGGGTGGATGGTGAATACAATTCCCACCTGTGGGGACCACTCCAGGGACTACACCACTGAGCCACACCGGCGACTATTGTCATGTGGCCTGATGCCAAGGTATTCCCTTTGCCTAGCCTTGTACAGCCTTCAGGCCCATTCACCTAAAACACATATGTGAAGCAATAAACCTATGCATTTCAGTATTGGCAAAATGTGTGTGTGTGTGTGTGTGTGTGTGTGTGTGTGTGTGTGTGTGGATATTAATGATTTTAAAGCCATTCACACTCACTACACCCCCATTGCTCTACTGCTGATATCATTCACCTTGAAATAACCCTTTGGCCATGTATCAGCCATATAAGTTCTGTGGCACTTGTGATAAATGCGTAATACTGTAGTGTAGCAACTAGTTAGATAGGAGTTCTAATCCTGATTCTGCCAACTGTGATAATGTGTGTGTCTCCCTGAAAGAGAGTGTGTGTGTCTTTGTTGACATCTGCTTTTGTGGACATTCACACTTACTAAACTTCCCTTACCCCTCTTTTAGCACTGTTGCTGATGTCACTCACCTTCAAAGATACCTTTGGACAGCTGTCCAGCATGTAAGCTCCATGGCGCTTACAATAACTGTTTAACACTGTAATAGCAATACATAGTCAGGTAGGGGTTTGAAACTCAGTACTGGTAAGTGTGTGTTATCAGTATCCTGTTGGGGTGATTCTGTCATGACAGGATCCATTGCAGGGTGGGTTTTGCTACATCATTATATTCAGGACCTATATGTCCCATTGTCCACATTACAAGGTCAACAGTTTTCAAAAGGTTGTTGTAGACAATCCTCAGTCATAAATGTGTACAGCCACGTGCAATTACTATGTGACAGTATGGATTAGTAAACAATATAGGCAACTGTTATAATACCCAGATACCACTCTCCACCCATGGATCATATACAAACACGATTGGCTCTTACTCTCTTACTCCCTTCCTCTCTTACTTTGTCTCTGTCTCTTTCTCTCCCCCTCCTTGGTGGATGTGGAAAAGTACTTTTGTTTTGCATAGGCAGCAGCTTGAGTTTTGATCAGCTGATGGCCTGTGCAGACCCGAACTTGTTAATTGCATGTGGAACAGCTGTGGTATCATTCCTACAGCCAATTGCATGGAAACACACTCCTATAACTAAGCACTTCATGTGGGTGTTGGCCCTTTTCCTTTACTGTGAGCAAGACTTTGTGTGGGTGTTTGACAAACAGCATCACAATGGGTAGTTGGAAATACCTCTTACAACATACACTGTGGAAAAAGAGCCAACAAACAGGAGAGGGATGTTCCAGACATGGGGACAGAATCTATGTATTGCTGTTCTAGATTTGAAGTAATGTTGGTTTAACAGGATTTGTGTGTATATGGCTGTTCTACATGATTTAAAGTTGGGCATGACAATGTTATGTGGTTGAGGAAACTCTCAACTGTAGGGCTATCTGCAGATTGGCCAGTGTTTGGAGTCTTACATGTGGTGTGTTACTCTCACATTTCCTATCTTTAGAAATGCACTAGTATACTCTGATGATTGCAGTCAGTATATAGTGACATCCATGCAAGTTATTGACTTTATATCCCTCAGAATAGATATGTCACAACAAACTCTGTTAGACCAGGAAATGTGTTAGTTTATCACAGCAATATGCCGATATTGGCCCTGTGTTTGTGCTTCTGTCCCTCAAGTCTGCCACCCTTTGTCCATATGTCATGCAGTAAGAGGTGCATATGTACAGTACATCATTATTTACTGACATCATACCTGATAACAAACCAGTGAGATATCAGACTGCTAGACATGTTATATATAGTAGGCCTTATATTTAAGGACAAAACCTGGACATTCTGTTGTAGTCTGTACAGTAGTGAGGTCTATGTACTTATGTTGATTGTTGACAGAGTGTGTATTGTGAATATGTTACTTGGCCTGTGTACAGACTGTGGTATATGTCATTGTTCTTGGTCCTGTTCTATCTGATATTGCATGCTGCTCCAGTTTATAGTACCCTATCAGCATACATGTTTGTAGGGCCAGATTGACATGTCCCATACCACAGTCAGGCATCAGACTACACTGTATATTGGCCCAGTGTATGTAGGGTTAGTGTGTGAGTGGCCCATATGAGGATGGGTTTGTTCACACAGTCTATATACTGTACTATTTATTAGGCTTACCATAATGTGACTGACTGTGTTCAGATTGATTGTGGGTATGCACTTTCACACTGGTGTCTGTTACTCCGTGCTGTTACATGCCTGTAGTGCCTGCTATATTTGCAAGTACATGTATATTTCCCCATAAGAAACTTAGGTCAGTGTTGTGGCAGTCTGCCTGTAGTTTGCACAGTGCTTTGTAACATACCTAGCAGCTCAGTGTATTTACCTAGTCTGATGTTATGTCCAGATATTTGTCAGATGTACTGTTGCCGGGCCACCATAACGGTTGTGTATTTCTGACAAAGCAGTGGAATGCTGTGAAGATGGATGTCACTAAGTACTGACAAATGTGTCAGTGTGCATTACTAAGAATAACAGTATCTGTGTGTTTGTAAACTTGTAATTGATAATACCGTGAGGGTCTTCTCACCCACTACACCCCCCCCATTGCCATAGTTAGAAATGGTTACTGCTGTAATGGACATTAATGTACCTTGTTACACTCTTCACCCTATGGGCTACCTGTAGCTTGCAGTACCAGCATAACACTGTTGTACAAATGGGTAGATAGGCATGAATTACCTGTGAGTTCTGGAAAGTATGTGTATGTGTGCAAGTGTGTATATATGTAGGATACAGCATTCTGAGGCCACATTCTCCAAATACAATATACCTTGCCATACATTATAAGGGATAGTGATGTTGCTGACATTAGGAGAGCCATGACAAACACTCACCCTACTATCCCTGTAGCATGTGCAATAAATGCATATCCCTGTAGTAGCACTGATGAGATGGACAAGGGGTTGTATTGCAGTCCTGGTCAATGTGTGATTGTGGGTATGTCAGAGCATTATCATGGGTTTCAGTGAGTAAAATATCCAATGTGGGGTGTGGGTGCTGAGTATACTGTCTTTACACCATGTTACCCCCAGTACATTTTCCAAGGTCCACTGTATGAGGACCACTGTCACCATCAACCATACAGGTAACTGATTACATTATCCAGCCCAATGATGCATGTGCTGTGTGCAAATTATCTGTAACAGAATGGACTTACTGATAAGGTAGTTAGCACTGATAAACCCAGGTCTCTCAGATGTGTCTATAACTGTTATGTGTTTATAAATGTGTATGTGACAGTATGTCATACTATGTATTGTTCATTAACACCCAGTACATCCCCCATTACCATACTGTACAAGGCCTGGTGATGTTCTTCACTTAAGAAACTCAAGACACACCTCATCCTAAAAGCTGTGTGCTGTGTGCAATTAAGGCCAAACACATTAGTAGCAATAAATACCTAGGTAGGGGTTCTAGTCTCAGTGTTGCCAAGCAAGTATGTGTGTATCTGAAGGGATCTACTTCAGTTTCCAGAAAATACATGTTCCAGGAGGTCATCTGTCCAAGAACCGACTGTCAAACGCTAAGATTTCAAAGGAATCATCTTGTGGAAATTCATTCCATTAAAACTAGTAGTAGATTTGTAAATGCCCTCTTCCCCACTGTACAGCGATACTGGAGTTTGTATATATAGTTGGTTGTGGATGTTGTTGGCATAGCCACCCTCATTGGGTTTATTGTGTGATCCCCTGCTCAGTCTGCTGTAATACTGTGCAGTTTATGTTAACAGGTTAAGTAGTCATCAATCACACTATATGTTGTTCTACGCCACCCCACACCCTCTAAAGTGGAGGGCTGTGCCACCCATACCAGCACACCTATGTTTACCAACTCCAGGATTGCACTACATTGGGGAAGAGGACATATACTCTGCCAGTACCATTATCAATGACATTAAACTAGGAGACTGATTATTTACTGATGTAATGTTTTGCCTATTTTGTCTTGGTGGAATTACATAGGCTAAAATGGGTTTACTGTAAAATTAAGTACATCCATGTGTACAGTATGTTCTGTGTATTGCATCAACACCAAAGCGTGTGTGGTGTGTGCCACCCTGTACACTTACCATTGTACACTGTAGAAGGGCTGCTGATATCAGCCACCATGCACTCACCTGTATACACCCCTCAGATCTATCAGCCATGTGGCACATGCAGTAACTGTTATACAGACCTGTTACTTGTGTTCAGCTGTACCCAGGATATGACACAGTCAATGTGTCATCACAGTGTCATACCCCTTGTAGGAAACAGCAGACCAACATCATGCTGACACAGACACCTACAACATAAACTGAATTCATTATGGAGACCACAATCAGTCCATTATGGAAACCACAGTCAGTCAGTGTTAATAACAGCTACAATGCATCATGGCTGGACAGCTACACATCCTGACATGTAAGCATTAAACTTTCCAACTGAAATTGTGTTACACAGCATTACATTGCTAAACCTTAGTACAGTCACCCTGTGCATCAGAACCATATTAGCCTGTCCTTGCATCAATGATATGGATGACAGGAATGTGGCACAGGTATCATCATATGCACAGGGTGTGTTGTGGGTTTGCCAGAGACCTAGGCTGAGCCATTTGGTTGACATCATGTGTGCGAGTTAAGGGGTTTCGTTATCAATTGGGCTAGGCAGATAGGTTCATAGGTAGGTACTAGGCTATTGGCCCTAGGCACTTGTATAAGCCTAGCCATATGGACTCCCTGTTTATTGGCATTTACAGAAATGTATTTGCCTGCACCCCTGTCAAGCAGAGTCACCAAAGTGATCCTCAGAGTGAATTTCCTATTTGCCATCCAATCGTCAAGATTTTTCTTAAAGAAGGCCAAATAGGTGCTCTGCTTGACCTGAATGGGCAGGCTGTTCCAGAGTATGGTAAATCATTGGGAATGTCCTCCAGCAAGTGTTGTTTATTGAGGTGACAATGTTTAGGTCCCTGAAGTGTGTGGCTTGGATGGATTGGGATTTCTTTAAGTGGAGCAGGTCCAACATTTGTGGGTTTGATATCGCCTTGTATGTTAGGCAGAGATCACCTCTGAGTAGGCGATATGAAACATAGTAGAGCTGGAGTACTTTGAGGCGGTCTGCATAGGGTAGTTGATTTAGGCCATTGATCCTCTTTGTAAGGTATTTCTGTGGCCTTTCCAGCTGTTGCAAATGTTTTGTGAGGTACATACCAAATGGGGCATTGTATTCTATAATTGGTCTAATGAGGGATGAGTAGAGAGGAACAATGACCTCCTTTTTTCTACATGAGAAGCCTTTCGTAATTAGGTGGGCCACGCAGAAATATTTTCTGACTATTGTGGTGATGTGTCCCGAGGTCTCTTATTACACTTTTGGTGTTAAGTGGGCTATCACCTATGTGGCAGTTCAAGGGCACTTGTTTTTTTTTTTTTCCAAAGGGGATGATTATGCACTTTTTGGCACTGAGCTTGAGGCCATGGCTCTGACACCAGGCACCTATATCAGTAAGGCCTTTTTGTAGAATGTCCACATCCTTTGGGGATTCAGTAATGTCTCCCAGCTTGCAGTCGTCTACAAACTTTGTTAGCCATAGGCCTTCAGAGAAGTAGATGACAAATAAGACCGGACCTAGGACTGAGCCCTGTGTTACTCCACTTGTCACAGGTCTAGTACTGGATTTGGAGTCAGCTACTTTGACTCACTGACAGAACCCATAGTCAGTTTGCAACTCATCTAGTGACATAGGGATTAATGCCCAGTTTTGTGAGCCTAAGATTCTGGAGTGGGGGATGGTGCCGAAGGCCTTGGTGAGGTCCAGATAGGCTGTGTGCACCACCTTACCCTCATCCATGGCTCTGGCGACTACTTCAAAGAAGTCAATTAGATTTAGGAGACATGATCTACTTTCACGAACCCAAACTGTGTGGGGTCCAGAGACTGGAGGTTTCCAATGTCCTTGTTTATGAGTTCCATGATGATACATTCCATGGCCTTACAGACCAGACTTGTCAGACTGATGGGGCGGTAGTTACCAGGGTCCGTGGTGGACCTCCCTTATGGAGTTTGATAACCGTAGCTGTGCACCATTCAGTGGGCATAAAGCCTGAAATGAGGCTAAGACTGAACATGGTACATAGGTGGGGTGCCAGTTCATTTTGTAGTTCATGTAGGACACAGCTTGGGATGCTGTCTAGTCCCATGGATGCTGTATTCTTGGCTTTGGCTAGTGAAGTTTTTACCTGTGCAGCCATGATTACTGGGACTTTGCATTCTTCCTGTACTGAGATGGGCTCTTTGGGGGTTGAGAGGGGGGTGAAAATGGCACTGAATCTATCTGCCAGAATGTTTGCAATATCAGTTGGATCAGTATATTTGGTGCCATTGTGCTGTAACTCAGAGCAAATCTGAGTGTTGCCATTGAGGTTCTTCACATAACTGTAGAATGTCTTCTGGTTGTCTTTATAATCTGGGGCAATTTTCTTCTCGTAACTAGCTCTGCAGGATTTTATGAGGGATCTCAACTTCTTACTGATGCTGACCAGGGAATTTTTCCAATCCTGGGTTTTTACTCTTATTTATTTATTTATTTTATTTTATTTTACATTTGTTGTCTGGGCTAGTCTAACTGGATATGTGTCCATTTTCAGTAGAGGCCCGGGGAGAAAAGCTCCAGGTTATAATACATAGAACATACATAGTTCATAATAACAGGCTGTAAACGGTTATGATAAGCAAAGAAACAATAAGCATGAGTAGCAATTGTGAAAAAACAAAAATAGTCCCAAAATTATTTATTTATTTATTTGTTTGTGTAAAGTACATTATTATGAAGGTTGCAAAATATAAAGGAAAGGATAAAGAGAGAGAGCTGTGAAGTGAAGATAGGACAGATATCAAAGATAGAATAGGATGAGTTGAGGAGTACATCATTTTCTAACAGCTTTAAAAGTTGTTTTAAGAAGGAGTGGTGAGAGAAAAATAACTAAGAAGAGAGGAGAGAAAGTTAAGATGAATGAGTGCTATTCACAGGGTAAGTTCCATGTCTTAATGTATAGTCGTGGAACTTAGGAAAACAAGCTAGTGGGGAGTTGGGGAGAGGGAAGGTGAGATAGGAGATAGATGAGCAGGCTAGTCTTGGTTTCTACAGGGGTAGAACCAATTATTATTGAGGTAGTTGGGTAGAGAAGGGGAGAGGAAAAGAGAGATAGGAGACAGATGAGCAGGCTAGTCTGGGTTTATACATGGGCAGAGCCATTTATTATTAAGGTACAGTTTGATATTCTTCTTGAAAAGAGGTGGAGAAGTCAGGGATGTAATATCAGTGGGTAGATTGTTCCAGTGTTTCCCAATTGAGTTGGAGAATAAGCAATCTCCAGCAGAGTTATTGGGTATAGTCCTTTTTATCAGTAGTTTATTAGAGGAGTGTAGATGTTTCAGGTTGTAGTAAGGGGTAATGAGGCTAGTGAGTATAGGAGTTTTGGTAGGCTGGTACAGTGTTTTGTGGGTTATAATAAGTTGTAGTTTGATCTGATTAAGAAGTTCAAGCCAGCCAAGTTGTTTTAGGTTAGTGCAGTGATGGGTCCTAAAAGGAGATCCGGTTGCAAATCTAGCTATGTTGTTGTAGGATGTAACTAGTTTATTTAGGTTTTTTTTGACAGGTTGGTGTAGATGGGATATGCATAGAGTAGAGTAGAGATTAGATGGGTCTTGGCTAGGATGATTCTAGTAGCTGGGGTAAGAAATGGTTTAATTCTATATAGGGTTCCTATTTTTTTGTTCACAGTTTTTATAGTAGAGTTAATGTGATTTTCAAAATTGAGTTTATTGTCAATTGTAATACCTAGTAGTTTTGTGGAGGTATCTGGAGTGATACTAATATTATTGTTGGAGGTAAGAGAGAACTGTAGGGGGGGTTTGGTTGCATATTGGTGAGAAGAGTAGTTTTGTTTTCTTTGGGTTGAGTAGGAGGCAGCGTTGGGAGAACCATTGTTCAACTTTGTTAAAGGCTTTTTGTGTAAGGGACTGAAGTTCAGCCTGAGAGGTAGTTGTGCAGATAATAGTGGAGTCATCTGCATATTGGATGCATATAGAGAAAGGGATAGCAGTTTGTAGGTCATTGATGAAGATGGAAAAAAGAAGAGGGCCTAAGATTGAGCCTTGTGGGACACCTAGTGAAATAGGAAGGTGGTCAGATAGTGAGTTTTTCCAGATTACAGCTTGTTGACGGTTTTCGAGGTAAGATTTAAACCAAGTTATACTATTAGGATCAAGTGAGAGAGACTTGAGAATATGTAGAAGCATTTTGTGGTTCACCATGTCAAAGGCTTTGGATAAGTCAATAAATAGAGCAGAAGAAAGGCTGTTTGAATTGCAGTTAGTGTTAATGGTGTTTGTGAAGGAAAGCAGAGCAATGGTGGTACTGTGGAATGGTCTAACGCCATGTTGACAGTCAGCAAGTAGGTTGTTATGGATAAGATGGTTTAGGAGTTGTTTGTGGATACATTTATAAAATTTTGGCAAGAGGAGATAAGGCAATGGGATGACAGTTGGATAGATCAATAGAGTTACCCCCTTTGTGTAGTGGGATGATGTGGGATACTTTCCAGATATCAGGGACTGTTCCTTCATTGATGGATCTATTTATTAGTATAGAGATAGGGTAAGCAATAGCTTTGGCTCCAATTTGTAGAAACTCGGAAGGGAGTTTGTCTTGAGAGGGTGTGGAGGGTTTTAGTTTTTGAAATAGTGATGAAATATGTGATGTAGGGATGGGAAGAAAGTCAAATGATGGGGGTATATTTTCAGAGAAGGGATTTAGATTTGAGGTGTTGGGAGATAGGTGACTAGCCAGGTTTTGTATAGTATCTGTGAAGTAGGAATTAAAGGCATTAGCTATTTGTACAGGGTTATCAGGATTCAAGTCCTGTGGGTTGGGTGTGATTGATTGGCCTGGGGATAGAAGATTATTAATGGTGGACGAAAACTTTTTAGGTTCCTTATTGGATATTTGTTGAAGATGAAGGTAGTAGTTTTGTTTATCAGAAAGTATAGCTTTTTTTGTTTTGTTCCTACATTCACGAAAGGTTTGCTGGTCAGCATGTTTTTTGGAAGTATGCCATTTAGCCCAGTATTTGTTTCTGGTTATGATTAGTTGCTTAGTGTTGTTGCTAAGCAGGGGGTGGGCTTGGTTTTGGTTCTAATCTTGCGAATAGGTGCATGCTGATCTAAGATAGATATGAATAAGGAGTTGAAGTATTGTACAACATCATTGAGAGGTAGTGACTTTAATGGAGTTCAGTTACAGTGATATAGTTGTGAGAGAAAGAGCTCAGAGTTAAATTATTTTTTTGTGCGGAGTTTCTTGCAGGAGTTTCTTCTGTTATATAGTTTGTTTATGGCCGGAGACCACCAGATTGGCTTCCTTTTTTTGGAAGATAGCATCTTGGTTCTGTTTGGGATGGCACAGTCCATGCACAAGAGTATGTGTTCATGCAATGCACTAGTGAAAGATTCTGCATACTCACTTTCGCATGCTGTGTGCATGGGTGTTGTGGAGTTTGCCACTTCGGTCTTGAAAAGCTTGAAGTTGGCCTTGGAGAAAATGTTTAAGGTAGTTACCTTGGTGGGGGTTGGAGGCAGGATGTGGATGTCTAGGGTGATTAGCTTATAGTCAGATCTGACCAAAGAGGAGCTGACCTGTGGAGTGGAGCAACTGTCTCCCATGTGGGTAATGATCAGGTCCAGGACATTTGTGCCACTGGTGGTGGTATGGATAAGCTGGTCCAAGGCACTGGCATTTATGAATTCCAAAAAAACGTTGAGCAAATGTGTTGGTACTTGAGTAGTTTTCCCAGTCAATGGCATATGAAATGCAGTTACAAAATGATATAACAATTGATTTATACAATTTCTTCACTACATCAAGTCCCATCATACCATTTATTTATGGGCTACCAAAGATCCACAAATCTTTAACCAACCCTCCCATGAGACCTATAGTCTCATGGAGGGGTTGGATAACTGAGCCAATGTCAATTTATGTACAAGACAAGTTAGTAAATACTTGTCCACCTGTAGAAGTTATATTAAGGATCAAGCAGATATTTTGAGACAATTAGCTGTATGGTTTAATGACTATAAGAGTACTTATTTCCTATTTGCATGTTTAGACATTAAGTCTTTATTCTCCTTAATACCAAACCATTATGGGGTGGAAGCGATACAAGAATTTTTAAATGAAGATGCTAATTTATTACATAATGAAATGGAGACTGCTTTATTTTATATATTATTCTAACTAATGATATCTTTCTATTTGATGGGGTACCATAGTTACAGACATCAGGGGTGGTCATGGGTACTCCCATGGCCAGTACCTATGCTAATCTAGTACATAATAAAGCCATCATTACTATAAATATACTTCTTTTCCAATTGATTAACTCAAATGTGCTTTATTATAAAAGATTTGTTGATGACTGCTTTTTGTTGTGGAATGCTGATGAGACAGGCTTGAAGGATTTTGTAGAATGTTTAAATAACACTACCAATTTTTAAGTTTTGAAATGATACTCATCTCAGTTGATTTATTATTTAGACATTACTTTAGAGATAAAAAATGAGGGTATAAAAGCCAGTGTATATAAAAAATCAGTACATGCAAATATATATACACATAGGACTAGCATGCATGCTTCGCACATATTCAAGGGCATAGTAAAAAGTCAATTTCCCAGAATAAGTAGGCTAAATACAGAAGAAGACTAACAGACTACAGATGAATGAATTGGTCTCTGGAATTTCTATCCATTGGAGATGATACATCAAGTGATGGAAGGGCTTTTAAGGGAGAGAGATGGGAACACAGCTCCCTATTTCAAACATATTGAGTTTAAAAATGGTATAAATAACATTTCCATACAAAATGGTACTGATAACAAGCTAAGATATATTTTGACCTACAATAATACAACACAGGCTATAGAAAATATCATTAGAAAAAATGAAATGTACTTTTAACTATGTCTGAATTAAGAAATATTTTATATGATCACCCCAAATTCACTTATAGGAATGAAAGGAATTTAAAATCTAGACTTTGTTACAATGAATTAAAAAAGGTGGGCAATAGTCAAGCTAGTATAAGGAGAGGCATAGATCCATGTCACGGATGTAGTTGCTGTAAAGATATTGACATGGATCCTACATTCGTACACCCTATTACCCAGAAATGGTATCATTTTGATACTTATCCTAATTGTACTACAACAGTTTACTTGGCTACTTGCATATCATGCTTAGTATTTTATGTAGGAAAATGCACCAGGACGTTAAAGGAGCGTATTATATAACATAAGTCTGCTATTAATAGGAATTTAGAGACAAATGTTTTGGCCAAGCATGTGTATGAAAAGGGGACTAAACGTCATTTTAGATTCAGGGCAATTAAAAGTTTGCATAAGAATATAAGAAGGGGTAATATGAATAACAATTTAGAAAATGCTGAACTTATATGGATTTTAGAGTTGAATGCAGACAGTATACCAGGCTTCAATGGGGCAGTTAGCCTAAAGCCAGTTTAACAGAAGAAACAGATGATGTTGCATTAATTGATTCTTAATTGGTTTACTTAATTATTTTATCATTTTGATTCATAGGTTGTATTATGCTTTTAATATTTAAGACTGATTTTGTAGTTATTTGCTTATACACTGAAGAAGGGGAAACCCAAACGCATTGTTCTATTAAATTATTTAATGTATCCATTGTTAGTGTGTCTTATTTTATTGTTTTGTGGTTAACAGATGTGGTCTACTACAGATTTTGTCCTTCGACTGGTAAATACCATGACCATAACATGGCCGGTGTATTGGCAAACCTGAAGAAAACAACTCCATTCTCACCAGCTACAGGCTGCTGCCCCAGAGGTATACCAGAGGGACCTACATAGTTGTGTGTGAGATGAAATATCAGTAGCAACACCTATGGCATGGGTACAGGGTGGGAGCAGCATTTCAGTACATCAACAGTACAAACCCACAATACTAGAGATTATGCACATCTGTTCATTACTACACTGCAGCAACAGACTTATGTTATCTGACATTTGCTTGAAGATACTTTACAGATGAAGATGGATAAACAACAGTGGTCTACTAATGTGCCCTGGGGTCTTACCTGCATGCTCCTTGTCCTCTGTGTGGGAAGCACCCACCTCCACAATGCTATTGTCAGGTTCCTGGCTTGGCTGGTGGGTGGGTGCCCCAAGGTTGGCGAGGAGCTCCTCAGCATGTGTCAGTGGGGGATGGATGGCATGACCCCCACCTGTGGCTAGCTGGTCCCTCCTAACTGCAGCAGCACACTGACAGGCATGGCGGATGAGATCAGTGCAACAATGTTGCACCTGCTCATAACTGTGGTTATGCAGGCCAACATCATTTACCCTGTGGACAAGCTTGTTCCACAGGGAAGTCCTCTCTTGCAGATCATGGGCTGTATGCCCAAAAAGGGTTCTGTGGTGATGCACAAGGAAGTTTATTATTATTTCATTTTTCTGTGGAGTATAAGCACTCCTGGAACATGGTACCTGGAAGACAAACAGGAAAAAAAGGTCTTATGACCTCATCCTGCAAGGATATAATAGTTGTTAATTGAGATCTCTCCCCCACCATATCTGCGACAATAATCTGAACACACAATTCAATGGGTATGTTTACAGAAAACACACCGTTGAGACATGCATCCTATTGTGCAACAAATATTGAAATGTGTTTCTATTCATGTTCCATGTTGAAACACTATCATTGGTGGCCTGTTGCTATCCATGTAACCTGCATGTCATTATAATAGCCACTGTGATTCCATATATTAATGTGTTCTGTTTGCTATGCAACTGTTCCAAATCTGGTGTTTTGAGTTAATGGGAACATATATTCATGCTGTTATAACTAATCCTGGATTGTGTTGACTATTAATACCCACATATTTTCTAAAACTGCACCACAATAGCATGTTTGGGAAGGCTGTTCCCAGCAGAACAACCTCTCCCACCTCATCTGGCAGTAGCACCAGGCCACAGCAGTTTGGGACCCACCCCTGGACCTCCTCATCCAGTGGTCCTGCACTACTTTCTGGTGGAACCACCTCAGGGGATGGTGCTCCTCCCCCCCTGGGAGCGGGCACAGATAGGATCCAGTCACTTGAAGTCAGGTCCAGGTTTGGTGCATAGAGATTTCCACAGAGAACTCGGGGATCTGCTACAACAGCTTGAGGCCCTCATGGCAAAATTACAGGGTCAGCCTGCCCCTCCTGCTCAGCCCCCAGCACAGCCTCCATCAGGACTGTGAAGGTGCAGTGGTGACTGCCTATGGGTGGGGACCTCAGTCCCACTGTTTCCATTTGGGGGCTCATGGGTTCCAATATCCAAACACCCCGTATGCTCTCTTTTCTGTCTTCCGAGGCAACCTACCTCCACAAAAATACCTACTCTCCTTCCCCAAATATACCTACTATCCTTCCCCAACATTCCACTCTCACCTTAACAAAAAAGGGCAATCTGTTACCAACAAGAATTTCACACCATACATAACTGTCCATTTCACAACTGCTTACAGGTGCCTTAATCAATCTGTATCCAACAGCCCTTGTTCTGTCCAGCAAATAAATTATCAGCCCTTGCAAGCATCTAACCCAGGTCCCTGCACACCATAGCCACAACAATTTACAACTATGCTATCTGAGCTGCAGATATGTGTGATGTTTTCTCAAACATATCATGCAGCACAGTCATTTAACAGTAGGGAAAATGTATATATATATATATATATATATATATATATATATATATATATATATATATATATATATGTGTGTGTGTGTGTGTGTGTGTGTGTGTGTGTTTGCATATATGTATACATATATATATATATATATATATATATATATATATATATATATATATATATATATATATATATATATATATATATGCGCATATTTGTGCATTCAGACATCAGATCCACCTTCCTCCACAGCTGCACTGTTCTGCCTTGCTATCAAACAGAGCATCGCATGTGGACAGAGCATAACATTAGGGGGGATATATAGGGACAGACCGTATATATGCCTATTACAAACCTATGAAGTTTGTGCATGATACATTTCACATTACCATGACTGTTCTGAAGGTGGTGGGGTTTGAAACTCATTTGTCTATCATGACTTCATTACATCCACATTCAGCTATTTGTCAGACTAATATACATGTTTGTAGGAACAGAACAAACACTATGATTGCTTAAATCTGGACATTCTGTGCAGATCTGCACAGTTGACAGGTATGGTCCACTGCCCACAGGGCCAGATGCTATGTCCATAGCAGTTTTGCAGCAGGACATCATTACAAGTCTTGATGGCACATATATATTTTTCAACATCATCTATCCCATTATTACAGACCAAGTACTACATGCAATTACATGCTGACATGTTCCACATACCTGTTTTATTATTGTGCTCTCTTCTGTGTACAACTTGGATATCTTCCTTTTTTTTTTTTTTTTTTTTTTTTTTTGTAGTATTTTTGTTTAGTATTGTTGTTTCTCTCTCTCTCTATCCACTACATGGATTGAGCTGGTTTGAATATGTTGCAGCATAGCTTTTGTAGGTGATGCTCATGATCAGGTGACGGCCTCTGCACCAGTTGGTGTTCCCCACTTGCTAACTGCTTGCAGCCAGCTCTGTAGTACAGCCAATAGCCAATGTCATAGCAACCCACTACTATAAATGATCAAATCATGTGGCGTTGTCCCTTTACCTTTCCTGTATGGAAGACATCCTTCCTGTGTGTGAGCAGCAGTGTTACAGACAGCAGGTAGCAATACCTCTTACAACAGGACTTGCGGATACAGGCCAACTACATGTTTGTATAAAGTTCCAGACCTAGGGACAATGTGTGAGTATTGCTGTTATATGCAATGAATACTGCTATTTTAACAGGGTTTGTGTGTACATGCTAGTTTTGCATGGAATGCAGTCTGTCTGCAGGGCTCAAAACTGTGGGCCTATCCACATGATGGCTAGAGGATTGGCTGTTAGGTCAGAGGCAAGACCTATGTGGTGAACAGAAAAACATAGCAATCAATGGAGAGAACGCCACTGATAGCAGTACATGGCAACATCCATTTGTCTTTCTGACTCTATATTCCTGAGAAAGGGTATGTTGCAACCAATCTTGTAACACCAACAACGTTCACAGTGTATAACAACAATATTTCAAATATGACCTTGTGTTTCAGCCTCTGTCCTCCACCTATATACCAGACTTTGCCAGATGTCATGCAGTAAGAGGTTGTTAGGTAATGGTCTATTATTATTTAGTACTGGCATTCCTGCTATCATTCCAGTGATGTGGAATCCAACACAAATTATCAGGGCTACAGCTGGACCAAACATGTGTGACCTTGTACAGTCCGGAGGTCAGTGTATGGAGAACACTGTATATGCCCTTGTAAGACATTTTATGGGGGATGGGTATTAAATGTTTTTAACTTAGG
>NC_056739.1:256717133-256719633 GCF_019279795.1 Protopterus annectens
AGAGTATACTGGACTGGATACTCACAAATAAAGCTAACAAACAATATAAAGTAGGGATTATGCCTGATGACATCAGCGACCACTGCCTAACCTACATCACTAGACAAAAATCAGAATATGTTAACCTCCCAAATACAAGACTAATTCGATCTGTCAAGCACTTTAATATAGACCTTTTAAACTGAACTGAGAGCATGTAATTGGAATTGCTTAAAATCACTTCCCCTAGAGGAAGCAGTACTATTCTTTAATACTACATTCCTATCAATACTTGATAAACATGCTCCAGAACGCTCTATTAGAGTAAAGACCAAATCTGCCCCATGGCTGACAACCAAAACTAAAAAACTTATGCATGCTAGAAACGCAGCATGGACAAAATGGAGATGCTTTAGACTAAACCCTGATTTTACTAATTTCTGCCATCTTAGAAATCTAGCAAAAAAATCAATACTCTCTGACAAGAAGAACTTCTACTGTAACCTTCAGGAAACTCATATTAACAACTCTAAACAGTTCTGGTCATCAGTAAACAGACTTCTTTCCCCAGGAACTGCTAAAACTCCTTCCCCTCAAAATTCAGACCCAGACACCCCTCTCCAGACTGCTAATGCCTTCAACTCTTTTTTCACAGAAACTATTCAATCCCTTGCCAAACAAATGAACCCTAACAACTTTCATATACCTACTAACAAAACTAGCTCCCTTTTCAACTTCTCTCTAAAGCCTATATCTACATCTTTTATCTACAAACTCATTCATAAACTGAAACCCTGCACCCCTTCTGCTGATAAACTCCCTTCTCTTTTCCTTCAAAAAGTTGCCAAAGAAACTGCTTATCCTATATCTTTACTCATCAACAGAACTATCCTAGAAGGAACCATCCCTGATATCTGGAAAGTCTCCTACATCATCCCACTGCACAAAGGTGGTAACTCCCTTGACCTTTCAAACTATAGACCTATTGCCCTTCTCTCACCCCTAGCAAAAATTATGGAAAAATGTATACATCAGCAACTCATACACTATCTCTCTCATCACAACATAATAGCAAACAGCCAACATGGTTTCAGACCCACCACAGTACCACCACTGCCCTTCTATCCTTTGTAGATACTATCAATAAAAATAAACAACAATACACTCTCTTCCAAGACTTTTCATTGATCTCTCAAAGCTTTCACATGGTCAACCACTATCTCTTAATCAACATTCTTGAATCCCTATCTTCTGATAAACTATCCTCTGACTGGTTTAAATCTTACTTAACAACAGACAACAAGCAGTAATATGGGAAACCATATTTCATCACTTCTGCCTATTTCCATCGGAGTTCCCCAGGGCTCCATCCTGGGTCCACTTCTGTTCTCCTCTTTATTAACGCATCTTCAAGCTGCTATCCCACAAGCTACCTGCATACAATACGAGATGATTCTACCCTTATCTGCTCAGCACCCTCCCTACTGAACTCAGCTCAGTGACCCAAAACACCTTTAACACAGTAGAAACTTGGTTTTCTAGACGGTTTCTCCTACTTAATGCCAAAAAAACTAAACTCCTCCTCTTTTCACCCACCTCTCGATCTCCCCCATTAAACTTTACCATATCTTCAAATAATGGCACTATTATCTCACCTGACCCAACTACTAAACTATTAGGAATAACCATTGACAACTCTCCCCTTCGATCAGCACATTAACAACACCATCAAGATTGTAAATAGAAAAATTGGATCCCTTTATCGCATCAAACCTTTCCTTACCCCAGCAACAAGAATCAAAATTGCACAATCACATCTCCTATCTACTCTCCTTTACGCTTCCCAATTTACACAAACCTTCAGAAAATCTATCTAAACAAACTTGTAACTTGCTACAACAACATAGCTCGTTTCACACTAGTAACCCATTTAGGACTCACCATTGTACTAACCTAAAACAACTGGGCTGGCTCGATTTCAAAATTACCTAATAATTCTCAACTCACTATAGCCCACAACATATTGTACCTACCTGACAACACCCCAATACTCTCTCAACTTCTAACCCTTATAGCAATCTGAACTCACCCCTTCTCCTCCAGTAAACTCATGACAAAATCAATAAAGGTAAACAATGCAGCAGGTGCTTCCTTTTCACTAACACTATAGGTAAAACTTGGAATCTTTTACCTAGTGACATAACTTTGACTCAATCCCTGCCACAATTCAAGCAGAAAATCAAACTTTACTATCTAAATCATTGGCTTTGTTCCTGCAGCACACCAGACTAACCTTTTTCTTCTCTAGTTCCCCACTCTTCTTATGCACTACCTGTCTCATTTCTCCACCTCTTGCTCATCTAATCTAACTAAGTATATGTTAAGCAAAATAGTTGACATGTAATGAACTGCATATTGTAAGTTTGTTTCTCTGTGTTATTATCTTTCTCTGTGTGTTATTATGACTTTCAATTTGATGCTATTCCTTAACAGTAATGATTTTTATGTAACGCTCTTGGTA
>NC_056739.1:256725525-256735525 GCF_019279795.1 Protopterus annectens
AAAGTGGGTTGTATGTGCTTTTTCTTCTCAGGGCTGGGGGGCATGCATCATCGTCGTCCGATGAATCACTGCTTTGTGAATTGTGCTGGCTGGTGCAATCGATGCCTGCCAGTGCACTGTTGTGATTGCCATCACACGCTGGGTCTGTGTTTCTGCTCCCACTCGGCGAGGGCGAGCCGGGAGGTGTAGACACCAGGGGGGTATCAACAATGGTGCCTGTGTGGTTAGGCTTGCAGTTACCATTGTTGTGGGTTCTTTCTGCGAGGTGTATAAGATGCGTGAGGTATCCTGCTGCAGTTTGGCGGCAGAGGTCTACGTTTTTTGGTATTTGGTCAGTAGGGGTGTTCCTTGCCCTAGTCGTTGTGCCCTGGCTGTTGTCCCTACTTGCGTCCGATTTTTTGTTGCTGGGGGATGCGTGTGTGTTTGCTTTAATGGGGGGCTCATTAGGTTTGCTTTTTTTAGTCCTTGTGGCTGGGTCACCTTTTGTGCTACTTATTTCAGGAGTTGGAGCCGCATTGGCTTTGAAACTTCTAATAGTAACTTTAGTGTTGTGCTTGGGAGCACTTGAACCTGTTTTTTCGGCTTGTGCGATGGTTGAGCCAACCATAACTGAGGGTATGGGGCTCGTATCGCTGGCCTGCACATCATTTCCAGAACACTTTAAAACAGCAACATTGTTAACAGTCACATTGTTAACAGTTTTAGCAGAGCAATCATCTTTACCTTTTGGCTTGTGCACTTTGCAAGAAATACTATCATTTGCTATAGTGGCTCCTGGTTCACTTATTACTCTACTATTGACAACTGTAGATTCTGTAATTTCAGACAGTTCACATTTTGCTACATGGCTTGTACTGTTGGTCATGGGTGCCATGGTCATAGTACATGAACCCAATGTTAAGTCACTGGGTAATCGGTCGTGCGGGTTGTTAGGACAGTGTCGGACACGGTTCGCGCCATTCGTATTGTGCCCGCCCACTTCTGTGTCCTGTACCTCTGGGACGGCGCTCGTGTTGTTGGTCTTTATTCCATTTTCTGCATTGTTCTTAGTCGGTGTAGTATCACCAGAAACATTATCACTACTATCACTTAGGTTATAGACATTAAGTGAGTTTGAACAATTACTTACTTGGGTTTTTACCTCCCACTTGTAGTTACAATTAGACACAATGTCTAAATTAGTTCCGTTGGATGTTTCTGGTGAGTTGGATGCTTCAATAGTTCCCCTTGCTTCTTGTTGGCCATGCGGTTCGGTCACTTCGCGCAGGGTGACCTGTGCCACCCATGTCTTGTAGCCTTGCTACAGTCATTTCGCGCGCAGGATGAGCTGTGCCAATAATGTCCTGTAGCCCCGCTTCAGTGTCTGCATCTTCGGGGTCAAAATTTTTTCTTTGAAACTTGTGTTTCAGGTTTAATTTTCTACAATAGAGCTTTAGATCCAGAATGACGTCCGTGCACTTGGCTCTTTGTGCTGGGATAAAATTGAGCCCTTTTTTGAGCAGGTCGCAGGTAGCGTCATCCAGTGTTCTGTCCGATAGATTGAAAACCACGTGGCTCATGTCGCAGTTCAGTATTTCCGCGGGGTTGGGTGTGACAGAGGGGGTATGACTGGGACCAGATTTTACCGCCTTCTGCTCCTGAGTGCACTGTATGTGCTGGTAGGATACCCGCTGCTGTTCTGTGGTTTCTTGCGACCCCTTAGACTCTTGCCCCTTCCTCTCTGGGGGGTGGGGAGTAAATCGGGGGGTTCTATTTGTGTGCCCCTGGATAAAAAAGAATTGTCTTTGCTGGTACTTGGTGGTGATTGCGGTGGTGCCTCTTGTCTTGTATTTGTTTGGGGTTGCATATTCTTTTTGTGCCCGCTTGGCTGGCTTTTACTTGGTGTGGTGTCCGTTGGTTTTACTTTGTTCCGTGTCGAGACATCTTTGGATGTATTGTTACGACTGGTATGTCTTTCTTCATTTGTCGATGCTCTTGTGGGTGAATCGGCGTCTTCGCTGTCGGAGTTGTTGCGTTGTGGTTGAATTGGGAATGCTTTGTTGTCTTGATACTCCTGCCAGTCCCTGTTAAGTTTCTTCTTCTTTCTTTGTGTGATCAGTTTTACATGTTTGGCTATTTTTGTGTTACAGTCGTACCATTCCATGCTTAACAGGTCGAAGCCTGGATGCTGTGTCACGGTGTCGCTAATCGCCTTGATTTCTTCTTGGAGATTTTTAAGCCTGTTAGTATTGTGCGTGGTTAGTGCTTTCATTGCTTGAATGCCTGCACTATTGTAAATCCTGCACAGTTCTTTGTAAGTCTCATCAGTGGTTTGGATCCCATTGGGGATTTTGTAAGCCCGTAGCCCTTTTGGGACTATCTGGAGCTCTGTGCATTTTGCCAGGTAGTGGTTGTCAAACTCTACATTTTTGTAGGTTTTGAGCAGTTTCTCCAGCTTATAGATAAGAAACTTACAGTCTCCTAATGTGATCGTAGGGTTCTCCGTTGCGTCGCTGGTGTCGTAGTCTTTGTCCTGGTTTGATGGTTTGTAGTTTGCCAGCGGGTTGCCTCCTTTACTCTGTAGGAATTGCTCCATCAGGTTAGCTTTCGTGTTGCCTTCACTTCTATCCCCTCTTTCTGGTGTGGTCTTGGGGTTCGCTTTTCTTTGGCTACTCCCTGGGACTTTCCACTCTCTGAGAAGGTTTTCCACGATTGCTGAGCTTTGCGAGAGCGATCGGGCTAGTGTCGCCATACTGTTTGGAATGCTGTATACTGACAAGTCAAGCAGATCATCACTGTCTGTGCTTGTCCTGTTGCTCCTTTGTTCCTCCATGATCAGGAAGTGGTACTTTTTAGAACTATCGTAACTTTTTTCAAAACACTGTCTGCAGGGAATTAATACTTTTAGAAGTAGATGCACCCTGGTCTGATCATGAAAAAAACACACTCTGGAGCCTGAGGGAGATTTAAGCGCTTTCGTTCGCTTGTTTATTTTTTCAAATAACTCGAACTTCTTCAGAAATCTACAATGTTGCATTCCATCTGTACCTTTATACTGTTATGCAAATAATTTGATACACTTTATTGTGACGTGTATGTGCTTAGTGCTAAAAACAGTCAGGTTATTTGAGCCATTTAAGGAGGCATTTAATGTTAAGGTTGCCGTTAAGGCCTGGGGGCGTGTCTGCCCTCAACTCTATTTGCCACTTGAGTTCCCTGAGTTCTAGCGGTGTGCTTGATTCACCGCTGAAGGTGGTGACTTTGTCAAGTACCTGAAATTTGAAACTGCTTGGCTGCTTACATTGGGTTGCGTGCTTTGCTAGCGCGTTGTTCGCGTCACTTCGCCTAATGGCTTGGTAATGCTCCTTTATTCTGTCGCTGAGCTTGCGAGTGGTCATTCCAATGTAGAATGCCCTGCAATGCTCGCATTTCGCGATGTACACTACTCCTGTGGTGTTACAGTCGTATCTGTCCCAGAAATAGAAGGGTTTCACTAAATACACGCATTCTAGCTTCCTCCCTACCTCAATGTATTGGCAGCATATGCAATTTTTGCAGGGGACTGTCCCTGTTTCAGGTCTTGTCTCTGGCACTTTGCTCACTTTGTGTGGGAACTCAAACATCTTTTTTAACGAATTTGTCTTTTTGTATGTGAACTGGGGTTGTAGCCCGACTGCTTTTTGTAGGTCTGGGTTACAGTCTAGGATGTCCCAGTTGTTGTTGATCGCTTTTCTGATGGCTTCGGCATCCACTGAAATAGGTAGAGGGAATCTAAGGCTTTGGGACTTGCTTCTGTCTGATTTTTTGTGGAAGCCATGGGTCAGTATTGGGCAGTGTCTATCCTGCCTGTGGTTTGCTACTTCCTGGGCTGAACTTTCCACTATTTTCGCGGGGTAATGCCTCTCAAGGAATTGTTTTTTAAGCTTGTTGCTTTCAGTGGCGAATTCGCATTCTTCGCTCACTAATCTGCTCAGCCGTACAAATTGCCCTTTTACAATGTTTCTTTTGATGCCCGTGGGGTGTTGGCTTCGATAATCTAAGCAGATTAGTAAGCGAAGAATGCGACTTCGCTGCCCAATACTGACCCATGGCTTCCACAAAAAATGTTAAAAACTCCAACTCCTGAAATAAGTAGCACAAAATGTGACCCAGCCACAAGGACTAAAATAAGCAGGCCTAATGAGCCCCCCAAAAAAGCAAACACACACGCATTCCCCAGCAACAAAAAAAGATCAGACGCAAGTAGCAACAATAGCCAGGGCACAACGACTAGGTCAAGAAACACCCCAACTGACCTAATACTAAAGAACGATGACCTCTGCCGCCAAACAGCAGCAGGAAACCTCACGCAGCTTATACACCTCGCAGAAAGAACCCGCAACAAGGGTAGCTGCAAGCCTAACCACACAGGCATTAACGTTGATTGCCCCCTGGTGCCTACACCTCCCGGCTCGCCCTCGCCGAGTGGGAGCAGGTACACAGACCCAGCGTGTGACGGCAATCACAACAGTGCACTGGCAGGCATCGATTGCACCAGCCAGCACAATTCCCAAAGCAGTGAATCATCGGATGACGATGATTCATGCCCCCCAGTCCTGAGAAGAAAAAGTACATACAACCCACTTCTCAACCAAAATATCAGCGTCTTCTCAAAAATTTGTGAAAACGAGATAAGGGACATCCTCCAAAACAAACCTCAGCACTACAAAAGTAATCTGAGTACAGAAGAGAAAGCTAGACTTCATGAAATTTGTAGGGATAAGCAGCTCAGAATAATGAAAGCGGATAAGGGAGCGGGTATAGTAGTCATGAACTACGAGAAGTACAATGACAAAATGCGAGGTATACTAGCAGACCGCGCGAATTTCAAAGAAGTGAGCAAAGAAGAAGTGCTAAGCAGATTCAAAAGCATAGACTCAGCACTACTCAGATTAGCGCGGCAACAAAACATCTCAGAAGAGGAGCTGGAATTCATGAATGTTGACTCTCCAGATGTAGGCAAACTTTTTGGGATCCCCAAGATCCACAAAGACCAAAGCGACCCCCCTCTAAGGCACATAGTGTCGTCCAAAAAAACAAAAACGGAATACATTTCCGAGTTGTTGGACTTCTATCTCAACCCAATTGTGCAAAGCGCAGAACATTACATGAGGGACTCGTGGGAATTCCTCAATGGAATCTACCAGCTACAAAACGGCCACAACCTGGAGAATATCAAGCTAATAACACTTGATATCGTGGCACTATACCCAAGCATACCACACACAGAAGGTATCAACTTGGTACAAAGTTACCTTACAGAACACAGAAACATGGACCCCATGAGGGCCAAAACGCTGTGTACTCTTTTAAAACTAGTCCTAGAAAATAACTTTTTCGCCTTTGACGATAAGATCTACCAGCAATTGAAAGGGGTAGCCATGGGCGCAAGAATGGCCCCTGCTTACGCAAATCTCGTCCTCAGCGCATGGGAGGCAGAAGCACTGCCCACCCTAGAAGGCTTCCAACACATAGCGTATTACAAACGCTATATAGATGACATGGTCTTAGTATGGAAGTCAAACGAAGCAAACTTCCATGAGTTCCTCAATGATTTAAAAAAAAGCATCCAATTTCTGGATTTCACACTAGCAGGCTTTGGAAGCGAAATTAATTTCCTGGATGTCACTCTAAGATGGAGCGAGAGCGCGCGAAGATTTGAGTCCACCCTTTACAAAAAGCCCACCCACAAGAATAACCTGTTAGATTATCGAAGCCAACACCCCACGGGCATTAAAAGAAACATTGTAAAGGGGCAATTTGTACGCCTAAGCAGATTAGTAAGCGAAGAATGCGACTTCGCCACTGAAAGCAACAAGCTTAAAAAACAATTTCTTGAGAGGCATTACCCCGCGAAAATAGTGGAAAGTTCAGCCCAGGAAGTAGCAAACCACAGGCAGGATAGACACTGCCCAATACTGACCCATGGCTTCCACAAAAAATCAGACAGAAGCAAGTCCCAAAGCCTTAGATTCCCTCTACCTATTTCAGTGGATGCCGAAGCCATCAGAAAAGCGATCAACAACTGGGACATCCTAGACTGTAACCCAGACCTGCAAAAAGCAGTCGGGCTACAACCCCAATTCACATACAAGAAGACAAATTCGTTAAAAAAGATGTTTGAGTTCCCACACAAAGTGAGCAAAGTGCCAGAGACAAGACCTGAAACAGGGACAGTCCCCTGCAAAAATTGCATATGCTGCCAATACATTGAGGTAGGGAGGAAACTAGAATGTGTGTACTCAGTGAAACCCTTCTATTTCTGGGACAGATACGACTGTAACACCACAGGAGTAGTGTACATCGCGAAATGCGAGCATTGCAGGGCATTCTACATTGGAATGACCACTCGCAAGCTCAGCGACAGAATAAAGGAACATTACCAAGCCATTAGGCGAGGTGACGCGAACAATGCGCTAGCAAAGCATGCCACCCAATGTAAGCAGCCAAGCAGTTTCAAATTTCAGGTACTTGACAAAGTCACCACCTTCAGCGGTGAATCAAGCACACCGCTAGAACTCAGGGAACTCAAGTGGCAAATAGAGTTGAGGGCGGACACGCCCCCAGGCCTTAACGGCAACCTTAACATTAAATGCCTCCTTAAATGGCTCAAATAACCTTACTGTTGATAGCACTAAGCACATACACGTCACAATAAAGTGTATCAAATTATTTGCATAACAGTATAAAGGTACAGATGGAATGCAACATTGTAGATTTCTGAAGAAGTTCGAGTTATTTGAAAAAATAAACAAGCGAACGAAAGCGCTTAAATCTCCCTCAGGCTCCAGAGTGTGTTTTTTTCATGATCAGACCAGGGTGCATATATATATATATATATATATATACATATATATATCTATACCCATATATATATATATATATATATATATATATATATATATATATATATATATATATATATATATATATACACACACATATGTGAATCTCTTTTTGCACACTCCTCCTGGACCCATCTCATTCGCTCACTCAGCTGAGTACAATGAGATCATATTTTGATTTTAGATACTCTTACCAGTCCCATCTCCTCTGCAGTGTACAGAGAGAGCACTTGGGAAGGGCATTCCCCTATAGTATCTTAATCTGCTGTTTCCTCCATCTCAAAAATATATATATATATATTTATATTTTGCACTTCATCTGCCTTACTGTATTTGTGTTTCTTCCTACTTTATTACCTTATTTTGCTTTTGCCTCTTTTAACATTTTAAAGTGGAACCTGTGTGTTGACAGACACCCTTACAAGACTATCTGCAAATATATAGAGCTGAGTATATTTTTCTGTATTATTCTGTATTATAGAGCTAAATTGTTGCTTAGATATCTGTTGTCTTACTGTTCTGCAAATATACAGAGATCAGTATATATTTTTTTGGTTTTATAATTTGCACTCTGATTCCTCACATCTCTGTTGAAACTTTTCCCCACCCCCCCCCTCTCCCTGTTCTTGGTTGTAGTTTAAATTTGGTGGCTTTTGCTGTGCCCGCCCCACTGTAGATTTGATCTAGGACACTCCCCCAGTCCCATCTCTTTACCACATTCTACCTAATAAACCCTTTCTGCACTTGCTTTTAGTCCTTTTTAATTTAATTACATTTTTTCAAACTGTGTGTGGACTAATATTGCTACATACTCAAGTGTGCCAGCTTACACTGCATGTGAATTGTTTTTACTACTGTTTTTGCTACTTTTCTGGAAAAAAAAATATCTGCTTTTACTATATTTGTGTTTCTTCCTACTTTATTTTGCTTTTGCGTCATCTTAAAAGTACTCAATTGTATTTATTACTGCTTGGTGTATCTCATTCTAAGCCTTTTAGTTTAAGCACTTGGGCTTCAGACCAGTTGTTTTACATTAAGAAGGTTTGTGGTCTGCACTGTGGTGGCAGAACAGGTAGCTTACACATCCTTCTAAGTTTGGAACTGCTGATTGAGGGCTCAGTGTCTGTTATTCTAAAAGTGTATTAATTCTGGTTTAAGCACTTGGGCTTCAGGCCAGTTATTTTACATTAGAAGGGTTCGTGGTCTGCACTCTTGTGGGAGGAGAGGCTGGACTCTGCCCTTCTGAGCTGGGAATTTCTGGTTAAAGGCTTATAGTGCCTGCATATTTGAACTGTTTCTTACTGAAATTGGTACACTTTGCTTGCTGTAGCATAGACTAGATCCAGGCCTGCTGAATCTAGCTTTGTTTGTATGCTTGTTTGCTTGTTATTTCCCTGAAACGCTAATTCCATCTAAAATGTGGCTTTTCAGCGCTTCTGTGGATCCCTAGTGATATCTGCATTGCTTACTGTACTTATTTCCTTGTTTCACTTGAAAGAAAGTTACTGTTTGTCGTTTTTGCATTTAAGTTACCTGTAACACATTGCATTTAAGTTACCTGGCACTTGCCCACTAAAGCAATTATATAAGTCAGCACTAAAAAATTAAAAGCACTACAACCTCACAAACTCCCCTTGAGTACCTTGTTCCCCATTAGCCCTTTTTTTTCAATTATAAAGGAATTCCCAATACTATTCTAGCATGTCCAAAGGTCAGTTGTCAGTCTCCTCTCCGGTCCAGCTGGTGAATCTGGGAATCTTGAGGCAATATTACAACTGCCTCATGTACACAGACAACCCTCTCCTCCTCCCAACAAATTCCAACACATGTGAGAGATGCAACCATATAGCCATACTGGAGGCTAAGCTCTCTCAACTCAGTACTGGCATAACCAGTCAGGAGGAGAAGGAAACCACACTCACTACAATTCCAGTCTCACATAGACCTACCACGACAGCAAGCCAAACACAAACACACAAAAACATACTCGGAGGCTCTAAATAAAAATCTGCCTAAGCAGCAGAGACCTCCAAAGCAGACACCCAAGCAACCGCTACCCCAAAACAAAACATGTACAACACATAGCTCACAAAGCCAGTGTGCCGAACAGTCACAGCTCTTAAGGCTAAACAACACACCTGATACACTTGTAATAGGGGACTCTATCGTCAGGCACACTGACGTCCCGCTCACCAGGCTGAACAAGGAGAAGGTCATGGTGAGCTGCCTGTCGGGCGCTAGGATCTGCCACATAACACAAGCACTCAGGTCACTCCAAGGCAAGTACAAATATGACTCAGTCATTGTCCATGCTGGTGTGAATGACCTGAGACGTACCTCCCTGGACTACATGAAAAGAGACAGAGGAGCTCTCTGAGCATGTAGCCCAGGCCGGTATGACCCTGACCTTGAGTAGCATCTTACCCTCACCAAGAATGATGCCACAATATGAAGACAAGATGATCAATTTCAACAATTGGCTTAAGTATTGGTGTCATTCAAAGGGGATCCAATGCCTGTCAGGCTGGGATGACATGCTCGACAAGCCACGATGCTTCGCTAGGGACGGCTTGCACCTGTCACCCCTGGGCTTTCGGATATTGGCAAAGGCTCTTGCTACCCCATAGTGCGTTTTTAGGCAAGGCTCAAAAGACAAACCCACCTCCATAGGTATCACAAGGGATAAAAAACTAAGAGTAATGCTACTCAACGCCAGAAGTCTAAACCTCAAGATGCACGCACTCGAAACTCTCCTTAGCATGGAGAACATAGATATCTGTGCAGTAACAGAAACCTGGTTCAAGGCTCCCGAAAGCACCCCAGCACTACCAGGTTATACCTCATACCATGCTTTTCGGCCCCAAAACTTGGACCAAACCACAAAAGGAGGGGGAGTATCAATATTCGTCAAAGATACCCACACCTCCAGGTTGGTGGCAGCACGAAGCATCAGAGACTATCCATGTGCAACTAACAGTGGGTAAAACTGCCTTCCAGTTTATAGCCTGCTACAGACCACCCTCCCAAACCCAGGAACCCCACTCGGCCTTCCTGAGAACACTGGAAAATATGAAGGTTTCTCCAAACACCATTATATTGGGCAACTTCAACTACCCAAACATAGACTGGGAGCATTA
>NC_056739.1:256743025-256786668 GCF_019279795.1 Protopterus annectens
TATTATTTTAAGACTGGCTGAGTAAGTTTTATGAACGGCCCAGTGGTCTAGGTGAGCTATGTGCCAAGGATAATTAACACGTTTTGTTACATGGGTGCTGGGCTATGTTTTTGAGGACAGTACTGCAGAAGACACTACCATGGCATATGTATACCTGATGGCAGCTGGTTATTACAGGTATATATATATAACTTTTTATTGTTGAGAGTTTCCTTAACCACCTCCTACAGCATAACCTTTTCACTCCCACTCAGCATGGCTTCCTTCCCAACCACAGCACAACCACTGCACTCCTATCCTTCACTCATACCACAGCCAAAGCCCTTGACAACAACAAACTCATATCCTGCCTCTTCCTTGACTTTTCCAAAGCTTTCAATACAGTCTCTCATCCTCTATTACTATCTAATCTTGTTAATTTTAATCTCTCTTCTTCTGCCCGGGACTGGTTCAGTAGTTATCTGTGCTGTAGGCAGCAGTCTGTCAAATGACTAGTCATACTTTTCACCATTCCTTCCTGTCCAAACTGGAGTATCCCAAGGCTCCATCTTGGGTCCCCTTCTATTTAATGTTTTCACCAACAATCTCTACACATGCTGCAAATAATCTTCTCTCATCCAATATGCTGATGACTCTACACTTACCTCTATCTCAAACAATATGACCGAGCTCCGTACCCTAACCCAAAATGCTTTTCTATCCACTGACAAATGACTGTCTGATAATTTACTCATCCTTAACCCTAAAAAAAACAAACTCTTACTCTTCCTCTCCCGATCTCTTACTAACCATAAATCTACCTTTGCTATTAAATCTTCTAACACCACAATTATCCAACCTGGTACCCACACAAAACTCCTTGGAGTCATAATTGATGACAAACTGAAATTTAACCTGCACTTACTCCAATATATAAAAAAAAAAAAAACACACCAGAAATTGGGGCTACTGTATCGTAGCAAAAAAAATTCTAACCCACAATGCTAGACTCACACTGACACAAGCATTCCTCCGTCCCTCCCTTGTATATGCCGCCCCAGTACTCACCAACATTCAAAGTACAACCCTGAACAAACTCACCACAAAATAGCTAAATTTATCAAACTCACCATACAATGCTCATCACTGTATTGCTCTAAACTCTCTTCATTGGTTTGACCTCCCCCAACAACTCCAGCTATCTCAATTTCAAATGCTGCACAACATGTTTTACAAACCTTCATCCTGTCCATCTCTTACATCCTTTATCTCTACCTATACTCTACCTCGGACCCCTCCGTACCTCTAACCAGCAACTACTTGGCATCTACCAACCTAAGAAAACAGTTGGCAAACTACTATATAAATATTCTGTTGCCCTTGCTTGGAACAAACTTCCATTAAACGTGCGTTCCATCACCCACTCATTACACTTTAATGAACTAAAACACCATATGCTCAACTCCAAGACTTGTCCCTGCCACGACCCAACATAAGCACCTTTCTCTCTCCTTAAATCACGGACGTTTTTTCTTACTCATCTCATTTCCCACAACTCCATGCAGGATAGCCACTGCCAATTGCTTTTTAGCAATTAAGATGCATAATTTTCTCATGTAAATACATGATTGCTTTGTATAAATATTGTGTTTTTGTTGTATCATGTAAGCTCTCTATTTTGTTTTTATTCATGCTGTCATAACAGATTTATTATTTTGATCTTTGTACTCTCTCTCTTATATGTATGCGCTTAAATATTTTTTTTTTAACTGCGATATGTTTTTCATGCAACTGTTTTTTTTTGGAACTTTTCTCCTCAGGTCTCCACCGTAAATGGGCCTCAAGCCCAGTTGGACCAACCCAGTTAACAAATGTCAGTAAATAAATAAATAAAATAAAAACTGTGAGGCAAGTGGATGGTTATTCATATGTGAACAGATTTCTTGTCAACCTTTTGTCTTTATTTTACTTCAGCTCAATGTTTTATTTTAATATGGTATGTTTTACTGGGTCAGTTTGTTTTCTAAGAGGTGGGAATTAGCCAGGTATTACTCAAGTGTGTGTGTGCGTGTGCATGTGCGTGTCCGCACTCTGCATAGAATCAGACTAGTCCCATCTTGTTTAAGGGTAATCGACAGGAATGAGTTTAACTGTAGCTTTTTGATGAGGTTCATGGAAGCTGTAGTGGGACACTTAAAGGTACCTATTTGCATAATCTTAAAAAATATATAAATCAGCTTAGTTATGTCAATGTGTCATGGCGAAATACTTACGTTCTCAGAGTTTCTCAGATGCTTTCTTTGCATAATACAGAGCAGCCAAGAGTCAGACAACCAGCATAAGAGGTGGAAGACTGAGCTGTTTGCTGCTTCCATTTGTATGTGTAATTCACATGTCAAACCCCACAAATAAACTGTTATTAAAATGTTATTGTGGATATAACTGCATCTCAGTACAGCTGATGATAATGCAAGGGATTATAATTATGTTACCCTAATCTTTATTGTCCTGCCATCTCACATCCATTTCACAAATGTTGGCTTCTTTGTTTCCATTTATCTACACTGCTGTTTGAGGGGGAGGGCAGACATTTGGTAGATGAGAGAGCAAGTCATGGGTCAGGATGTGTCTTTTTTTTTTTCTTCAGAGTAAACTTTCGAGATCACCCCTTTTCCTTGGCACACCCCTGCCCTATATTTGCTTTGCTTACCTTCCATAAAGTGTGTTATCTACTACTGTAACACCACTGTAGCCCTGGGTGGATTTCCAGGTAACAAACATCTGATTTCCAAGCAACAATACTTTGGCCTCAACAGTTGTGTCTGTCTGTACAAGGTGAGGTAACATAACAGTTGTGTATGCTGGTGAGTGCCTGTATAAAGCTAGCCATACACCCCAACCCAAATTTGTCCTCGAGTACCTTGGGATCTATTAGGAGTGGTATGTTAGTAAGGCGGTAGCCAGGAAATTATTGGGGGGGAAATGTTAACTGAAGAACATTTATTTACTGATGGCCTCTGTCCATTAGAGACATGTGAGCCAGGGTGAATTTCTGATTTCCCATCTGATGGGCAAAGTTTTATTTGAACAAGGTCATGGATGAACTCTGCTTCATATGGATGGGGAGCCTATTCCATAAAATGGGGATCCTTTGTATCACAGATCTGTCCCTCCAGTATGTCTATTTATGTCACAAATGAAGTTCAAATACTTGAATCTAGTGTTTCTAGTGCTTTGTTTTTTGGATGTGCAAAAGATCCATCATAGCTAGATCTGGCGGCTGTGTTTCCCTGAGGGTAGCGTTTGCGCGTGCAACCCTCCTGCTAGTGTTAACCCCTCAGCTTCAGTGTCCTGCTGTCTACCAGAGGCCCTAAGATAATTCTCAGCACAGTTTCAGACACCTCCTCCAGTATAGGACAAAGAGCCTTGTCCTCCTATGCTGTACTGCCTTTGAGACGCTGAGAATTTACTTTTTGGAAGTATGTGTATAATACTTCTTACAGCCTAATTGAACTATAGCCTGTCTTAATATTGTTTAAGTAAACGCTCCCTGCCAGGTCAACCAGCAGTTATAGCCTCCTAATCTTCACCCCTATATTCTCCTTTTAGCCTCTTTGCTGAATCCTGCCCCCCTCATTTTATCTACTTTTTTTTTTTACTTTTTTCTCTCTCCTTCTCCTATTTCCCCACTTTCACTCTTTTATTCACTACGGGGTAAGCCTTATTATACAGTACCTACTGTGACCAGTAGAGGGCAGTAGTACCCTTTTTCCCCAATTCTTACTTGTTGTAAGCTTCTGTAATTAAACTAGTTTCTGACTCTTTTTCTGTCTCAGTTACCTCCTATACCTTATTCCTATACTACTGTATCTACCCATATCTATTCTCCTCTTACTCTACCAACCTTGATACCTTACTTTGAACTCACCTCCCTTCATTGCTGATTGTTTTTCCTCTGAACTGGTCCTCCTGGCTCTGGCGTTTTGTGCTGCCTATTACTTCCTTTTGCTGGACTGTTCTTTACAGCCCCCTTTCTCTCGAGTTTCTTGCCTTTTCCTCTCCCTCCCCCACTCGCTACCCACATGCACATACCTGCCTAACTCCACCTCCGTATTTAACTATTCTGCCCCTGCCCTTAAACTTATAAATCCACCCCACCTCTCAGGGCACCATCTTTTTCTCTAGCCCACTCCTGGCTGCTGTGTTTCCCTGAGGGTAGCGTTTGCAGTAAGTTACTGATTTGAACCGTTTTACCTTGCCTAACTTGTCTGTTTAGAACACAGACAAATAAGTGGCTAATGCCCTCTTCTATCTATGATTGTTCGTAAAAAAGAAGTTATGTACCTACCACAACATTCCATGTTAGTTGTCTTCATCTCGCCTTCCTTCTTGCTGGTTGGGATCGGAGCCGATCCTCTACTCCTACTCGGCCATCTTCAATAGCTCGAGAGTTGTTTACTGGCTCAAGGCTACCCCTTATCCCATAATGCCTAGCGATAGCTACCCAGATCTCGTTTGAAATAGCTAACTCCAGACATAACAAAAGAATAAACCAGTCAAAAATCAGTTGACTATACCTGCCATATTCTCTAAGTCAATAGAGGAAACAAGAGAACACACAGCCAGTGAAACACAAAAACTCCTCTCGGTTCACTAGGGCAGGGGGACAGAGGATGGGATGCAAGAAGGAAGGCGAGATGAAGACAACTAACATGGAACGTTATGGTAGGTACATAACTTCATTATGTTAAGTTCTCTATCTCGCCTTCATTCTTGCTGGTTGGGACACCATCCCTAGCACCTAAAATCCTGGGTGGCTCAGTGGAACAGACTCTTCAGAACAGTGGAACCAAAGACAGCTCTGCTCCTGGAGACCATATCCAACTTGTAATGAGAAATAAAGGTATGAGGGTTTTCCCACGTGGAAGCTGCATAGATGGAATCCATGGGCAACCTAGACTGGAAAGCTACAGAGGTGGCCAAGGCCCTAGTAGAATGACCTTTTGGTTTATTAGGTAACTCTTTGTTCCTTAACTGATAAATGAAAGAAATAGTGTGTGACAACCATCTGGATAAGGTTACCTTGGAAACTGGGAAACCTTGTTTGCCCAAGGCATAAGAAAGGAATAGTTGGTCCGATTTCCTTACTTCTTTAGTTCTGTGCAGATAAAAACGCAATTGCCTATGAACATCCAATTGGTGTAGTTTGTACTCTGCCTTGTTGGTATGATTAGGGAAAAACACAGGAAGATCTATAGATTGGTTTAAATTATTTTCTGAGCAGACTTTTGGGAGAAATGAAGGATTAGTTCTCAGAGAAACCCTGTCCTTATGAAAAACCAAGTATGGAGGACGAACACATAGCGCCTGAAGTTCAGAGATGCTTCTGGCTGAAGTAATAGCTACCAGAAAGAGCGTCTCCCAAGATAGAAACATGATAGAGCAGGACGCTGCTGGTTCAAAAGGGGTCAGAATTAAAGAGGTTAGGACTAAATTAAGGTCCTAAGGAGGAGGGGGATCTCTCACTAGAGGCCTAAGAAGAGTTGTCCCTCTCAAAAAAGCTTTACAGAGCTTATGAGACAATGTTAGAGTTCGAAAAACCAACATGAAAGTTAGAAATGGCCACCATTTGTTCCCTGATCATAGCAGAAGTGGACCCTGAGTGAAACAGTTGTGCTAGGAATTCCAGGATTTCGTTGACTGGGGCTGAAAAGGGATCCACATTCCTAGCCTTTGCCCAACAAGAAAAACATTTCCATTTGCTAGCATAAGTTTTCCTCATTGTAGACCTGTGAGATGAGACTATAATGTCACGGACTGCTGGGGAAATGCTGGGAAGCCTGGCTACGGTTGGAAGTGGAGAAACCAAGCTGTGAGCTGAAGAGTTTTGAGGGATTGATGCAACCCGCCTGATTGATGAACCAGGAGGTCTGGAATTGGGTCCAGAGTCCAGGGTTGATCGAGAAGGTAACGGTGCAGGAACGGGAACCATATCTGTCAAGGCCAGTAGGGAGCAATGAGGATCATTTTGCAACCCAACAATATTGCTTTCTGTATAAGTTTGGGTATCAGGAGGAAAGGCATAAAGAAGTCCCTGGGGCCAATTGTGGACTAGAGCATCTCTGGGTATGTGACCCGGAAGCAGAAGAAGGGAGAAGTAGTTGCTGCATTTGCTGTTGAAGGGGGTGGCAAAGAGATCGCAGCAAGGCTGTCCCCATTTGTGGAAAACATGATTCACAACTTCCTGATTCAGAGACCACTCGTGAGGCATGAGGATAGCTCGGCTGAGCCTGTCCGCTATGACGTTGGATCTCCCGGGGATGTGCATCGCAATCAGAAAACGTTGGGAGGAAATCGGCCACTGCCAAAGTCTGAGTGCTTCTCGACACAGGGGGTAGGACCTGGTTCCTCCCTGCTTATTCATGTACCACACCACTGACATGTTGTCTGTTTGAATAGCAATGGTCCCAGAAGGAAGAGTGTCTTGAAGGGCTTGCAACACCAGGAGCATGGCTCTCATTTCCAGGACATTTATGTGCAGATGGTACTCATGGGGTTGCCACATGCCTTGGACTGTCCTGCTCAGATAATGCCCCCCCACCCTATCAGGGAGGCGTCTGTCATCACTGTGGCTACTGGAGGGGGGTGTATGAAAGGTCTGCCCTGAGTAACTAGTGGGTAGACCATCCACCAAGAAAGATGACACTTGCATGCATCCGTGATCATGATCATGTAAGTCATGGGTAGCTCTTGGAAACACCACTGCGTAAACAGAAGCCACTGAAGAATTCTCATATGAAAGCGCATCAGTGGGGTTAGGAGAATGGCTGCTGCCATGGAACCCAGAGTTTGAAGGATGTACCTGACTTGGATCCTTTTGCTCTGCATCAGAACCTGTACCTGCTGATGGATTGCGGACACCCTTTCTAGTGGTAGCCTTGCAAACATATCCCTTGTGTCTAAGTCTGCTCCTATGTAAGTGATAAACTGACAGGGCAACAAGGCAGATTTTTTGAAATTTATTGCAATGCTGAGCTGGGAGCATATTCTGATTGTGTAGTCCCATGCTTGTATGAGTTGATGCCTGGTGGTAGCAGTAAGGAGCCAGTCGTCTAGATACGAAAACACCTGGAATCCGTGATGCCTCAGGTGAGCCGTGACCACTGCCATACATTTGGTGAACACCCTGGGGGCTGTGGTGAGACCAAAGAGCAGAGCTCTGGCCCCCAGATAATGACTGGCCCCCAGCCAGAAGCGAAGATATCTCCTGGAGCGCCTGTCCATCTTTATATGGTAGTACATGTCCTGAAGATTTAATCGAGCACATCCAATTTTCCTGACCCAGAAAGGGTAGAATGGACTGTAGCGTGACCATCCGAAACTTTGTTCTTTGCAAAGACCTGTTTAGTCTGCTGAGATCCAGAATCGGTCTCCAGTCCCCTGTCCTTTTTGGTACTAAAAAGAACCTTGAGTAAGTTCCGGATACGTACTGCTCTGCCGGGACTTCCTGGATGGCTCTTTTTTCTAGCAGTTTTGAAACTTCGAGTACTGCTTGCTCCTTCAGATGGGGTGGAACATCTGGAAGGGTCTTCCTTGACTGTAAAGGGGGTTGATGAAAGGGAATTTTGTAACCTCCGGATATAACGGACTGTACCCATATGTCTTGTGTTAAACTTTGCCAGGCTTTTGGGTACAGCGAAAGTCTTCCCCAGACTGCCTCCAGAGTTGAGCAGCCGGGCAACCCTTCAGGGATGCTGGAAGGGCTTATCAGAGAAGGATTCTCTGTTGGCCTGGTTCTGCGGACCCCCTCTGCCATGAGGGTGGCGTCTATTATCATTGCTTCCCCCTCTGCCTCTGGAGGAAAAATCACTACATGTGTCAGGCAAGGCTCCCTGAGATTTACGGAACCACATCTTCCCACTCTTCTGACCCTTGGGGTAAGGTCTAGAGGGAGTGGAACAACAGACTACCATGGCAGAGAGAGCCTTGCCTTCTTGCTCACACCTAGTCAAAGTCTCTTTCACCTGTGGTCCAAAAAGAAAGGAACCATCAAAGGGAGTGTTTGTGAAGGACGCTCAAAAGGGTTCCGCAAAGTTACACAGCCGCATCCACACATGCCTCCTAAGGGCCACCCCGGTACCTGCGGCTCTACTCCCCCCATCAGCTGCATAGGAAATGAGCCTCATGGAGGAGTTAACAACAGAATTAAGCGTCGCTAGCTGGGAAGCTACCTTGGCTTGTGCTCCCTCAGCTGTTGGATTTCCGAGCTCTTTAAGGAGATCCCTTTGAAATCGGGTAAAATGACACAGGTAGTTCAGTGACCTCAGAGAAGGTTGCTGAAGCGAACATTCACTTCCCTTATCTGTCCATCATCCTAGACTCCTTGTTAGGGGATGGACAGACGAAGAGGTCTCCGCTAACTCTTTTTTGGTGGCTGCTGCTACCACCATAGCATCAACAGGGACACCTTTCAAAAGGAACTGCTTATCCTGGGGTGATGTAATGAATTTACTAGGTCTCCTCGGAGTTGGTTCCACTGTATCCGGAGCCGACCAAGCCTTTCGAGCCACCACTGTCATAAGTGGATCGAAAGGTGGAGACACCCAGGAGATGGAACGTTGGAAACTGAAGGCATCCAGAAATACAGACATCCTCGGAAGGGGCTAGGGGATTCCAGTTCCCCCTCTGCTTAAGCATTTCTAGGATGTCCGAAAAGGAAACCTCTTCAGAGGGGGATCTCGGTGACCCTTCTGAATCATCTAAGTCTGTATCAGAAGTGACAGACTTGGGGGAGTCAATGTGCTTCCTCTTACACTTTTTCTTCTGAGGGAGCTCATCTGAGTGATCAGGAGAGGCCTCAGAAGAGGAGGAAACACCCAATGGGGTATCCTGGAGCATCGGTTTCCAATGCTTAGGGTCTGGAGGAGGAGCAGAGGTTGGCACAGGCACTAAAGGGGATGAAGCCAGTGGGGCTGATAGTGGAGCTGACTAAGGGGACAGCACACTCCGCAGGACATCGAAGGCATCCCTGCCACGATGAAGAGAAGCTCCGGTTCTGAATAGGAATCTTTCTCTGCACCAAGGGGGACAGCTCCGAGGCTGATGTTGGAGCAGAGCTCACCTGCGCCGAAGCTCCGAGAGGGAGAACGGGGTCAGACAAGGATCCGATGCCACTTGCCTCCTCAGAGCAGACGAGGGAACCCCGGCGCCCAGATCCCTCAATGGAAGGTACCACCGAGGGAATCGGAGCCTACGTCGGAACCGAAGGAGACAGAGTTATCAGAGCTGACAGTTCCACTACTCGAACCCCAACAAACTCCAGCTCTGAACTCATTGGAGTCGGGGGAGGAACATCGAGAGAAGTGGATGGAGCGACACCTGTTGAGGAGGGCTGGACAACAATTTAGCTAGTGCCTGTGACTTTAGCAACCTACTGACCACTCTCTCCACATCATGATCCGACAATCTAAAGGATTGAGAGGAGTGAGAGGATTGGTGACCAGACCACGCTCGATCTGAAGTAAAGGAGACCGAGGCACTGAATGCACTGACTCTAGTGAAGGGGACCTCAGCCTCTTGTGGCTCCGCGACAGCTCAGAAACCTCTGATGGAGCCGACGGGAAGATTGTCTTGTCGGTGCCAGCCGGCACCGATGTAGAAGGTACATCCTGAACCGAAGACGGCTCCAAACCTGGAGCCGATGGTTTAGTGGATTTAGGAGATTTCACTGGCTGTGAGCTCTTGGCTGGTGAATCCTGAGGTTTTAAAAGACCCCCAAGAATCAGTTTATTCTTATGCTCCTGCAGGACTCTTGGGCTAAAGGCATGGCAAACAGAACAAGAATCCTGCAGGTGCACAGCGCCTAAACAATAGATGCAGGAAGTGTGCCCATCTGTCAGAGACATTTTCTGACAGCATGAGTCACACTTCTTGAACCTAGAAACCTTGGATTCCTTTGACATCCTTTACAGTAGAAAGAAACCAATTATGACAACAATAACGAGAAGCAATATACAGTCTACTAAAAACACACCTACTAGAAGACTATAGCTAAAGGTTTTTTTTTTTTTTTTAAAGATAATAGGAAAGCCTCTAATTTAAATGGCTAGCCTATAAGAAAAAAGCAGAAGGAAAGCCTCCAACTTAAACGGCTAACCTGACAAGAATAGGAGGGGGAGGGGTGGGGGGAGAACTCTCTAAGTTAAATGAGTTCTACAAAAAGAGGGATACTATAAGATAAACAATTATCTATCACAGAAACAAACTATCACTAATAATAAAATACTAGAAAAAATTAAATTCTAGTGAAAAAGTTACACAAAAAACTCTATACAAGCCTTGGCCAGAAAAACGACACCTTGCAGCTGAAGCGGCAAACGAGATCTGGGTAGCTATCGCTAGGCATTATGGGATAAGGGGTAGCCTTGAGCCAGTATACAGCTCTCGAGCTATTGAAGATGGCAGAGTCGGAGCCGAGGATCGGCTCTGATCCCAACCAGCAAGAACGAAGGCGAGATAGACAACTTAACATTAAGTGTTCATGATGTATTGTAATATGTATCGTCCACTTTAATGGCTGCTGCTTGATGAACAGTAGAGATATCTAATAGCAGATACATGTTAATATTGCCGACCATTACCTCCACTGCATATACTGAGGGAAACTGGTCTAGGGCTTTCTTTTCTTCCTCCATTATCTTACTACTTTTCCTGCTATGTTATTGGGAACATTTGGCGCTGGTGTAGTCTTTTGCTCACTGTTGTGACTACTACTATTATTCCCCTAGCTAGATTAATTTTTCATTGATTGTTCTGTTATATACCTTGTCCTGTAGATACTGTGCCTGTAAGCGTATTTTACCCTCCATAAAGTGTAGAGTATGATCTTAGTACTGCTGGTACATCCCTTAGTTTCCTAATTCACTTTTATTACTGCCTCGCCTGTTCTAGCGCTGATGTTTGTCAGCACGCATTCTCCTGAATGCAGAAATAGCTAAGAACCAGCTATTAACAGCCTGCCTCCATTACACTCCCATATCTTGTGTGGATAGCGAAAGCCTCTTTCATAACTTTTTGTCTGAATGAGTGCTATTTTTTCACAGCATATAGAGCGTACATCGCGCTAGATAATCTGCTCCCTCCTATAATCAGTGCATAGCGTCCATATTAAGGTCGTTTGTCCATTTTCTTTTACAAAGCCAGTGCTAATGCTTTTTTCCCTGTATTGGGGATTTAGTACCAAGGTCTCCCTCCCAATAGCTCTGTACCACTATCTCGAGCTAAACAAGGACATTCAGGCTCTCAAAGTAATTGTAAGTATTTTCTTATACCATTACAGTCCCTTACTTAAACATAACATCAACCACCTAGGTAGACTGCCTCTCTAACGGGTATATTAAATAGTTGTTATAACAAGCAGGATGAATCACATGCCCCTAGTGACTGGACCCTCAGGATATGCTGCAGTTAGCCTTGTACTACTGAACAGCTATTAGCCTCAAGACACCCAGTAAGCATGCTTATAGACCACTGTGTGTAATCATAGTTTACTGATCAGACAAGCTCGTTTTGACTGTACAAGTGTTTTTTTTAGACTTGTTGCTTGTACTTTCAAACTGAAATTGCTGCTTAACTAAAGGACCAGGTCTTTTTAGACGTGTATATATATATATATATATATATATATATATATATATATATATATATATATATATATAATATTTTTGTATATCTTAAGAGTTTGTTTTTGTACACTACTGCCTAACTGACTCAGTATCCGTGGATATTTTTAACTTTGCCTACTACTATTCTTGAAGGTTCTTTTTCTGTGTATACTGTGTAGCACTATATTTTGTTGCTCAACACCTGCTGCTTTTACTGGTACATGTGCTTATATTGCTCTGTTTCCTTAACATTTTTTCTCTCTACTTCCTTTCAAGCGTGCAACCCTCCTGCTAGTGTTAACTCCCCAGCTTCAGTGTCCTGCTGTCTACCAGAGGCCCTGAGATAATCTTCAGCACAGTTTCAGATACCTCCTCCCAGTATAGGGCAAAGAGCCTTGTCCTCCTATGCTGTACTCCCTTTGAGACGCTGAGAATTTACTTTTTGGAAGCATGTGTATAATACTTCTTATAGCCTAATTGAACTACAGCCTGTCTTAATATTGTTTAAGTGAACGTTCCCTGCCAGGTCAACCAGCAGTTATAGCCTCCTAATCTTCACCCCTGTATTCCCCTTTTAGCCTCTCTACTGAATCCTGCCCCCCTCATTTTATCTACTTAACTTTTTTTTTTTTTTTTTTACTTTTCTCTCTCCTTCTCCTATTTCCCCACTTTCACGCTTTTATTCACTACGGGGTAAGCCTTATTATACAGTACCTACTGTGACCAGTAGAGGGCAGTAGTACCTTTCCCCCCAATTCTTACTTGTTGTAAGCTTCTGTAATTAAACTAGTTTCTGACTCTTTCTGTGTCAATTAACTCCTATACCTTATACCTATACTACTGTATCTACCCGCATCTACTCTCCTCTTACTCTACACCATCCTTGATACCTTACTTTGAACTCACCTCCCTTCATTGCTGATTGTTTTTCCTCTGAACTGGTCCTCTTGGCTCTGCCCCGCTCCATTCGCCCTGCGGGCTCACTCCGCTCCCCTACCCTACCCCCAATTCTCACCCACCCCCAGTGTCTTTACACTTATACTTCTTAAACCACATCCCCTTCCCTACCCTACCAATCCTCTGCTTCAACCACTCTACACTACCTAACACTCCTCTTCTTACCACCTATCTTCTTACTCCAACTTTCTCCACTACCTTTTATCCTACTTCTCCCTATTCTTTTTTCCTTTACAAGTCCTCCTTCTAAGACTTCACCTACTACCAGTTTCTACTTTTCTCTTATCCCTGCACAATCTTTTAATGCACTTACACAAGCAATCCTATTACAGCTGTACAGCTAATTCTAGCAATATGCCTACAACAAATAAAGCTCTCCAAACTAAGTTAATACTCATAGCCATACTTATATCAGTACTCACTTCTGCCTACCTCACCTCCTTCGAAAAGGTTAAATATTTCCACTACAACTACTCTCTAAAACAACCAACCATTCAAATCTCTACCCTACCCATTTTCAAATAAATATTTCATCCACTCCCTGCTACCTGCTAGCCAAATTCAATCGCTTCACACACATCAATTTCCATAACTCCACTGTAAAGAAATTAAAATATCTAACTAGATTCATCTATAACACAGTTTCTAGACTAAAAGCTCCCACCTTACAAGATGGTGACATCCACCCCAACCCAGGCCCAACCAATGTTTCCACAGTAACTCAAAGCACCAGTCCCTCTACCCTACCTACCTTGACCAGTTTCTCCAACTCCTTATTAATAGGACATCTTAATATCCGCAGTATTAACAACAAAGTTGCCCATCCCCATGCCCTTCTAGCAATTCATTCCTTTGATATCTTCTGTCTTACAAAAACTTGGCTAAAACCAGGAACTAAGGACACTGAGATAATTCCCCCAGGCTATAATATATTGAGACTTGACCGCACAAAATGCAAGGGTGGAGGAGTTGCTGCTCTTTTAAAAAATGAATTACAGATCTCCTCAATACCCTATATCCCCCTACAAGAGATAGTAAGGCAGAAGTCCTTATCTCTAGCCTGCAACTTAACTCTAGTAAATCAGTAAACATCATCTGTATCTACCTACCTCCTGGTAATAATAGCACTACTATAGAGGAGATTCTAAGTTGGGTATCTACTAATTATCCCCAAGATACAATTATATTAGGTGACTTTAATACTGACTGGAAGTGTGTCAATACGGACAACCCTTCCTCACATATTAATCTTCATGTTTTCAAACAATCTCCACCACTACTAGAACTAACAAACCAAAGACAGTATCTTAGACTGGATTCTTATTAACAAACAACAAACTTATAAAGTAGGAACTTTGCCTGATGATATAAGTGATCATACTTTAACTTATAAGACAAAAAATGATATTCCTAACTCCCCCATGTACAGGATCTCACGGTCCCATAAACACTAACCCTGTAATTTTCAAAAATGAATGTAATGCCTGTGATTGGACCCCTCTAAAAACTCTCCCACTCGAAAAGGCTATTAAATATTTCAACTTCAAATTCCTAACAATCCTAAATGAACACGCACCCAAATGGTCTATTAGAATGAAGTCTAAGCCAGCCCCCTGGCTGTCAAAAGACACTAGACAAAAGATATTGCTGAGGAACAAATCTTGGGCTAAGTGGAGAGCTACCAGAACAATTTCTGAGCAACAAACCTTTAGACAATTGAGAAACATTACAAAAAGAGCCATACTCACTGACAAAAAGAACTACTATTGGAAACTACAGCAAACCCACCATAATAATCCACAAAAAGTTCTGGTCAAGCATAAATAGACCTACACCCTGGCCACTCTAGCACACCATCCCCACTTGGAGCTGATAATAACCCCGAGCAAACGGCCAATGCCTTTAATACCTTCTTTGCAGACACCATACAATCTTTAGCCCAACAACTATCCACAGACAATGCTAGTCTCCCTGCCTCTTCACCTGATTCTCTACCAACTTTACAACTACAACCCATCTCTACTACCTATATTCAAAAAAAAATCATCCAAAAACTTAAACCAACAGAATACTTGCAAAAAGCAGCTAAATCAGTTGCCCATCCTTATAAATAGAGCTATAAACAAAGGAATTATCACAGACATCTGGAAAGTCTCCCACATAATCCCTTTACATAAAGGTGGTAACTCTTAATGATTATTCCAATTACAGACCCATAGCTCTCTTATCACCCTTAGCTAAAGTCATGGAAAAATGCATTCATCACCAGCTAATAGATCACTTAACCCAACATAACATCTTAGCTAACTGCCAACATGGCTTTCGACCATATCATAGTACCACTACAGCTCTCCTTTCTTTCACCAACTCCATCAACTGTAACCGTAACAATAATAGCCTCTCTTCTGCACTCTTTATTGACCTGTGAAAAACTTTCGACATGGTAAACCACTCTTTACTCAAAGATCCTCGAATCCCTCTCTCTAGACACCAAGGCTATCTTTTGGTTCAAGTTCTACCTTACCAATAGGCAACAAGCAGTTCTCTGGGAAAATAAGCTATCTTCCCACCTGCCCGTCTCCCTTGGAGTACCTCAGGGCTCTATTCCAGGACCTCTTCTTTTCTCCCTGTTCATCAATGACCTCCATGTAGCAATCCCTCAAGCCACCTGTATACAATATGCAGACTTTTCTATGCTCATTTGTTCTGCAACTCTATATCCCAACTACATTCTCTAACCCAGAAAGTATTCACCACAGTAGAGACTTGGTTCTTGAAATGCTGCCTCCTACTGAACGCCAAAAAGACCAAGCTCTTACTCTTTACAACTAACAAACTCCCCCTATACACTTCTCAATCAAATCCAATAGTGGCACCCTTATATCCTCGACTCTGCCACCAAATTTCTAGGAATCACAATAGACAATAACCTCACCTTTGACAACCATATTAATAACTCCATTAAAACAGTAAATAGAAAATTGGGCTCCTTATATAGAATTAAACCCTTCTTAATTCTAACAGCTAGAAAGTACAGTTGTGTACCTGCCATAACTGTAGAGGTTCAAGTGTATTTACTGTTGCAGTCATTACACTTTGGTTATCCTGCTGGCAGGCTACCCGCAGTCGGCCTGAATTCCGAAGTCCTGGTCCGGCGTCAGTTGTGGTCACCTCTTCCCTGACGTCAGTGCGCCAGGGGTATACAAGATGCAGCCAACGCCATTTTCTTCAGTTTTTCTTGCCCAAGATGTCAGGTGCCCCCAAAAGGGTAGGCTAAAACATTGCTTATAAAAAGCATGCACTAAAATAAACATTACCTTCATCTACAAGCAAATACACCACATAGGTTGTATAGAATGGAGAAGTACAGATAAGTCCCAGCACAGAAAGGGGGATGGTGGGTGGGTAACCTGGACTGCAACAGTGAATACACTTGAACATCTACATTCATGGTAGATACACAACTGTACTTTGTTCACCATGTTTCACTGTTGCAGTCATTACACTTGGGTTGAATCCCAAAGCTGAGGTTGGGTGGCTGGGTCTAAATAGAATTAGGAGTGGCTATGAGGCCCTGCAGAACTGAAGTGGCAAAGCCTGCTCTGGATTTAGAGTAAAGAGGTAAGTGGTAGTGCTTTGTAAAAGTGTGCACTGAAGTCCAAGTAGCAGCCTCCAAAATATCCTTGGTTGGTACTCCTCTGAGGAAGGTTGCTGAGGTGGCTGCTGCCCTGGTCAAATGTGGCCTAATGCCCTTAGGCACTGACTTGCCATGTTGTGAATAGCAGAAACGAATGCAGTGTCCTATCCATTTTGAAATAGTCTGCTTTGAGGTAGCCTTTCCTTGTGATCCTGCAGCATATACCACTAAAAGTTGCTCAGTCTTTCTGAAAGCTTTAGTTTTGTCCAAGTAGAAGCATAGCCGTGTATGTCCAAAGAATGCAGAAGTCTCTCCCCTTTATTCTGGGAATTTGGATAAAATGTAGGCAAATGAATGGTTTGATTGAGAGCCACACTGGATACTACCTTAGGCACAAATGTTGGGTTTGTCCTTAGAGAACGCCTGTCCGGATGGAAAATGATAAAAGGTTCCACAGCCATTAATGCCTGTAACTCTTGAGACTCATCTTGCTGAAGTAATTGCTAGGAGCAGAGCTGTTTTCCAGGATAAGAATTTTATCTCGGCTGTATTGGCTGGCTCAAAAGGAGGCAGTGTGAGCTTTTCCAAGACAAAGTTGAGGTCCCATGCAGATATTGGTGCTCTTCTTGGGGGTCTTATGTTTTTGGCCCCTTTGCCTTAGTAATGGATGTGAAAAAATAGGTGGGTCCGTATTGTAATGAGCTGAAATGGCAGAGGCATGGATCTTAATTGATGAAAAGGATAGGCCTTTGTCCAACAACTCAGTTAGGTATTGTAAAATCTGAGGAATATTTGGTACAAGTATGTCGATTCCTTGTGCCTGGTTCCAAGCACAGAATCTCTTCCATTTTTCTGCATATGATTTTCTGGTGCTGGGCCTCCTGGCCTCCAGAATAACATCCATAACTGCTTTGGAGAGAGGTGTGTCCTGAATGGTTACATTATCCGCCATGCAGCCAGATTTAGGGTTCTGAGTTGGCTGTGCAGTATCGGATTGCTTTGTTGGGTCAGCAAAAGTGATATTTGAGGTAATGTCCAGGCTGAGCCTTGAGACAAGCTCTTTAGGATTGGGTGCCAGTGCTGGTGTGGCCAGTCTGGGGCAATCAGGATCATTTTTGGCTTCTCTTGTCTGACCTTGAGGAGTACCTTGGGGAGGAGAGGCAGTGGAGGAAAGGCATATACTGTAAGGTTTTTCCAGCTGAATAAGAGCATCCACTTTCCATGCTAGCATGTGATAAGTCCTTGTACAAAATCTCTGTAGTTGGCAGTTGTGAGGAGAGGCAAATAGATCTATGTTTGAGCATCCCCATTTCCTTGTTATTATGCTGAAGATTTGTAGATCTAGTTTCCACTCGTGAGGATCCATGAGGTTTCTGCTTAGTTCGTCTGCCAGAGTATTTGTCCTTCCTGGCAGGAATTGTGCTTGCAGGTGTACTTGATAAGTCAATGCTGTGTTCCACAAAATCATGGCTTGTCTGCAGAGGGGGTAGGAATGTGTACCTCCCTGCTTGTTTATGTACCACATGACTGCAGTATTGTCTGTCTTTATCAGCAGTTGTCCTGGATGAATTAGATCCTTGAAAGCTGTCAGGGCATTCTGAACAGCCAGCATTTCTTTTAGATTGATATGAAGATGCCTCTGTTGTTATTGTCTGCCTGGCAGTAGGTAAAGTGAAAGGCTGTCCCTTGTTGTGGTGACAGGCCTGTGCCCACCATTGAAACTCCTGTTGTAGGCAGGGAATGAGGGTAGCAAGTTTTTCCAGGCTGTGGCAATGTTGAGTCCAAACACTTTTTAAGATACCATTGACGTTTCCTCATATGCAGTCTTGCATATGGGAATTAACAGAATGCAGGATGCTGTGAAGCCCAAAGCCTGCAGATTTTTTCTTGCAGATAACTGGGTCTTTGTTGCCAACATTTCGAAGTAAGAAATAAGAAGTCAGTTTCCTTTGTTTGTCTGGCGTGAGATAGGCCATCTGGGCAGTTGTATTCAAGTTTGCACCCAGGAATATTATCTCTTAAGAGGGTACTAGTTTTGATTTCTTTTTGTTTACTGTGTACCCTAGGCAAATTATCAGTCTTTTTACAAATGCCAGATGCTTTAGTAGAATGTCCTTGTTCTCTGCTTGAATAAAGCAGTCGTCCAAGTAGGGATATATTTGAATTCCTCTTTGTCTGCAAAAAGCAATAACTGGTGCCAGGCATTTTGTGAAGACCCTGGGTGCAGTAGATAAGCCAAAGGGCAGTGCAGAGAATTGGTAGTGCATTGAGCCAGCTATGAATCTGAGGCATCTTCTGCACAATTGTCTGACTGGGACATGCAGTTATGCCTCTTTTAAGTCCAAGGTTACAAGCCAAGCCTTCTTGCACAGCATGGGCAGAAGCTGCTGCAGAGTCAACAGTTTGAACTTTGGAACGTCCAGAAAGGTGTTTAGAATAGACAGGTTCAGTATTGGTCTCCAGGCTTTGTCCTTTCTGGGTACCAAGAAAAGACTTGAGTAAAATCCTTGTCCCTGCTCCTGTAGTCATACTCGCTGAATGGCCCTCATGTCCATGAGGGATGAAACTTGCTTTTGTGCCTCTGCCCATTGATTGTGTGGCAGGTCTGGCATGCCCTTTACCTTTGGCAGGGTGTGAAAGTGGAACCTGTAACCCTGAGACACTATATTCAAGACCCATTTGTCCTGGGTGATCATGTGCCAGTTTTGTGAAAAAATTGCTAGTTTTCCCCCTAAGGGAGCGTCCAAAAGGTAAGTGCTTGGTACTCGTAGAGGAAAGTCATTGGGACTGTTTCCTATAAGGTTGAGATTCATCTTCTCCGCTTTTGGAGGTAGAAGCACCCCATTGTTTAGGCCTGTATGAGCCTTGGGGCTGGGATCTGCCTCTAGGGCACCTGTATCTGCCTCTTTGTGGCCTGACACTGGAAAAGACCAATTTTTTTGAAGGCCAGTTCCTGCTAAATCTGGGTGGCTGTACCTGTAAGAAATCCTTAACTGTCTCCATAGATTTCGCTTTATCCTCCATTTTCTTCAACACCTCTTCTGTCTTAACACCAAACAAAGTATCATGCTGTAATGGAGCATCTAGTAATTTTGCTTTAACATGATCAAGCAGATTCTGTTCCTTTAACCAAGCATGCCTCCTAATCACAGAACCCATTACAGCGGCCCTACAAGAGGCCTCCAAAGAATCAAAACCACATTGCAAAGTATGTTTTCCCACCTGTTCAGCTGCATGCAATAAATACTGCATTTCCTTGTTTTCAGCACATTCAGTATTTGTCAACATTTTCTGTTTTAACAGTGATATTAAGTATTGCTGATATTTAAGCATATGAAACTGACAATTTAAAGTCCTTACAGCCAAGGTAGCAGAAGTGTAAACTTTTTTCCCCCATCTGTCCAGTGCTCTAGAATCCCTATCAGAGGGAACAGTTTTTTTTTTGCAGTGGAAGCCTTGACCCCTTTGGGACCCTGAGATATAGTTTCTGGGTCAGCAGCAGGGTTTTTATATAGAAATTGATGAGAGTCTGGAACCCTGTAGTACCTGTCTGGCTTAACGGGTGCAGGGGGTATAGAATCTGGAGACAGGCTGGACTCTGAAAAAACATCATATACAATGTCCAGAACAGGAGGAATAGCAAGGGGCCTGTGCTGGGGAAGTAAAAGAAAATCTGAGCCTTTTCTTGGATTCTGAATAATCCTGGCTCTCCCAATGGAAGTGCTCCCTCATAGTATGCAGGGTTTCCCCAAAAGAGTAATCCTCAGGAGGAGAATCTGAAGGAATAGATTCTTCAGCATCAGAATCCTCATAGGGAGGAAGAGAGTATTCCTGATCAGAGGAGGAATCAGAGGAAATGGAAACCTGATCTGAAGATTCATATTCTGCCTCTTGCCTAGGCCTCTTATCAGGAGGGGGATGGGAACCCCTGATCAAAGTAATAAGGTCTTCGGCCATTTTGAGCATCTGTTTTTTAGGCATGGAAGTCTGTCCTGGAGAATGCTGCACTTGTTTCTTTGTCTTTAGAGCTGCTTTAGTCTTTGGCTTTGAAGCTAAAGATGACTTGACATATAACTGTGTCGGTCTAAAAACACCCTCAGAAGCCGATGCCTGCACAGCGGCTCTGGACCCATCTGAGGGAATAGTTTCCGAGGATCCAATACCTTGAGTTTCCAAAGGCCCAGTCAGCTCCACATGGGAGTCGGAAGCGGCCTGTGGCTCTGAGGTAGCGGGTGTCAGGGGCTGCGAAAGCGCCTCACTGAGAACCGATGAACCGATGATTAGTTTAGAGGAAGCCTCGTCGGTTTTGGATCTCGGATGCCTGTCCTTGTCTTTATCCATGCAATTTTTATAGACTCCGGTCATCGGCTGTTCTGCTGGCATTATATAATTGAATCTGCGGCCAAAGTAATGAAAGGCAAAATCGTACCAATGCTTTATAGTGCGTTTGTTAAATCTAGCACAAAACCGACAACAAGCAACGTCGTGGTAAGGGCCTAGGCAAGGAATACAGTAAGAGTGAAAATCCTTGAGGTATTTGCTTCCCACAAGAAATACAATTGTTAACTTTCTGACATCGGTCTGGAGCAAGAAAAAAAGTTTCCCCAACGGGGTACTTAGCTTTAATGAAGACTTCGGATCTGAAATTCAAATTCGAAAATGTCAGGAGTCAGCCCGCGGCAAGAAAGACTGAAGGAAATGGAGTCGGCTGCATCTTATATACCCCTGGCACACTGACATCAGGGAAGAGGTGACAGCAACCGACGCCGGACCAGGACTTTGGAATTCAGGCCAACTGCGGGTAGCCTGCCAGCAGGATAATCCAAGTGTAATGACTGCAACAGTGAAACACGATGAACATCTAAAATTGCCCACTCCCATTTCATCTCCACTCTTCTTTATGCCTCACCCATGTATACTAACCTAAAAAAAAGTAACCTCATCAAACTAGCTAACTCCTATTATAATATAGCCAGATTTGCCACTGGGAACCAATTTAGAACTCACCATTGTCAGAACCTAAAGCAACTAGACTGGCTTGAAGTAAAAGACATTCTGAAACTCTCCCAACTTACCATTGCTCATAAGATACTTTACCAACCCAACACCACCCAAATACTTTCCAACCTTATTACCCCCTATAGGAATCTCAACTCCTTACGCTCTAGTAAACTTCTTGCCAGCATAAGCAAGTCTAATAACTTGGCTGGGGACACCTTGTTCTCCAATACTGCTGGAAAAAAACTGGAACCTTCTGCCACCTGATCTAACATTACAACCTTCCCTCCCACTCTTTAAACAAAGGCTCAAGAAACATCTTAAAACACACTGGTTATGCCCCTATTGCAACCCTGACTAATCCTTGCCTTCACTACTGCTATTTCTATACTGCCTCCTCTCACTAATCAATATTAGTTTACCCTTCTGTAAGTAGTAACTATCACTTGTAAATTAAATAACTTGGACATGAATGTAAATTTTCACATTTTCTGTGTATTACCACAGATATACTGTAAAGTGACTTACCCCAGCCTGTAAGTTTATATGTATTCAATGCAATTTTCCTCCAATACTTACTACTTAATAATGTAATGTCCTTTATTTGTATAAGTATGTATGATATATTTGTGTTAGCTGATCTGTGTTACAAATGGAGCTTTTCTCCCAGGGCCTCTACTGAAAATGGAAATATATCCAGCTGGACTAGCCCGGTTAACAAATGTAAAATAAATAAAATCTAAGGATGTCTTATAAGCAAGGCATAGATTGCCTCTCAGGAGCCCGTAGGAAATGGAGACAAGGCCTTTAGGCAATCTGTGTAGAACAGGGTATTCATGCTCTGGATTATCATGATGAGGAACCTTTGTGGGCTTTACAACTGTTGCATTTGCATGTTTAGGTACATGCCAAAGGGGGCATTGTACTCAATGATGGGTCTGATAAAGGCTGAGTAAAGTGGCAATATAAGTTTCTTGGACCTGGACACCATACCTTTAACAATAAGTTGGGTGACATATATTCATAGGACAATATTAGGCTATTGGCCCAGATGCCCTTATAAGTCGAGCCAAGAATTTTGCCCATGTTCCTGTGATGCCTGGGCACTGGCACAGTAATCCAGGAGCCTCAATCCTCTCCACTAGCACCAGTGAGGGGCGTGCACACTGCGGAGATAAGTACCCTCACAGTAAAATACAATTTCCCTTAAGAGCACAAAGATATCACAGTCTGGGACTGGTTTCTCCCTTTCTCTCCAGATCCCCAATAAGACTCCCCACTGGCAAAGCTATAGAGTCCAGATCTCAGCCTAGTGGTCAGGCTAAAACCTCCAGCTCTGTCCCCTGTCCAACCAGTGCTTCATGTCCCTGCCAAAGTATCTGACACACACACTCTAAGATTTGATTTATATACAAGCACACAGATACTCCTGGGGAAGACTGGCACAAGTTCTCCAGCTATGCCCCCATTCTGCCCAGACTATAAGGTAGTACCATCTGCCACCAACCACTGTTATCAGCTACTATAAGGCCCTTCCCAAAGGGTGACCAATTTCACTGTGTAATATTACCATTATCCAAATAATAAAAGTGTGACTATTGGAGTGGCTTGGACAGTATCACCAAATACATGCAAGTACTCCGAGCTTAAATTATCTCTACACAAAACAGCCACAGTTGAAAGTTTTAAAAATATTTAATAAATAATAAAAGCACAAGACAAATCTCATCAATTCAACACAGTGCTAATCAAGAGTTCTGAAATCACAGGAACTTTAAAACAATATTGTAGGATAGTCTGGCAAATATAGAAAACAGCTAGACTAATCTGGCTAAATTCCTATCGAACTCTAAGATAAATCACTGTTCTAAATACTACTTACAAACAGATCAAGCAAGTGCTGGTGAGCTGTTGTCAGATCCAGCTCAAGATACAAAATGCTCAATCTTTCTCTCTCAGAAAGTCTTAAATTGATAACACCCATTACTGCCGAGTCATTTCACATTACATCATTTTTATCACTTCTTTAGTTCCCAGGCTAACAGAAACTCAAAATTCACATTTCTTTGTAAGCTGCACCTGGCCAGAAAGCCACAGCAATAAAATACACTTTTACATGTAAAATCTAGCAATTACCTCTGTCTTCAAACAGTAGAAAGAATTTGCTAGCCCAGACATCCTGTCTCCGAGCTTAAGATCAAACACAGTGGTAATTCTTTACTTAACTTTCTTCCAGCAGGGTGAACTGTGATTACATTTTTGAAGTTCAGCTTTAACACTTCTTACATTTAGTTTTCTGTGTAAAAAGCCTGTGGATTATATTACTTTTTACAATGACATAGAATTTTGAGGATAATTCTATCTAGCTAGTCTGGCAGCCTTCACAATTTCCACAAAGTCAGCACCTGTTTCCCTTGTCCAGCAGGGACACAGGTGGGATCCCTGGGGTATATTTTCTGTTTCCCATCCAGTCATCCAGGGTCCTCTTAAAGAAGCTAGTGAGGTACTTTGCTTGACATGGGAGATGGAGTCTATTCCAAAGATGAGGGACTTTGGGACACAAATATTTTGCCAACAAGTTCTAGTAATGTCACAGACCAAGTTGAGGCCTTGCGTGTGGGTGGTGTGAGTGGAGTTTGACTTACAGATATACAATAATTCCATCAAGGCTGGGTCTGACACAGCCTTGTAAAACAGACAGGTCACCTCTCAGCAGTCTGTATGAGACTGAACAGAAGGACAGGGCTTTTAGCCTATATGTAAATGATAGGTGTTTGAGACCCTGCATTTTCCTGGTCAGATACCTCTGTGGTCTCTCCTACTACTGTATCTGCTTGGCAAGGTACATGCCGTAGGGGGCATTGTACTCAATAATGGGTCTGATAAGGGAGGAGTACAGGGATGTTATGACCTCATCATTCCTGGATGAAATACCCTTACTTATGTAGAAAGCATTACATACAACGGAGGCATCATAGTGGTCAAAAGTCAGGTTGCTATCAACCTGGGTGTACAAGTCCCTCACAACTGATTGCAGGCTTGATACATTGTTTATTAATGTGACAATTAGAAGGGACGCCATTTTCACCAAAGGGGATAATGAGGGATTTCTTGGCATTCAGTCTGAGGCCATGCTTCTGGCACCAGTCATTAGTTTGGGTAAGGCCCTCTTGGAGGATGCTCACATCACCAGGGGAACTTAAGACAGAACCCAGCTTGCAGTCAGCCACAGACCACTGGTTTTGGCTTGCACCTCAGAAATGTATATCCCAAACAGTAGATGCCCCAAGACCGATCACTGGGGTATGCCACTCATTACGGGTCTATTATTAGAGGTGGCTTCCCCTATTTTGACTGAGTGGGTTTTATCAGTGAGCCAGTTAGCTACCCATCTGGTAACATATGAGTTGATGCCTAGCTTGGAGAGTCTATTATGTCCAAGTGGGGAATAGTTTAGAAGGCTTTGGCTAGGTCAACATAGGTAATGTGCACCATCTTCCCCTTGTCCATGGCTTTGGTGACTGTTTTGAAATAGTCCGCCAAGTTTAACAAGCATAATATCCCTTTGACAAAACCAAACTGTGTGGGATAACAGTTTGGAGGTTGCCAATGTCCTTATAAGGTCCATGATAATGCATTCCATAGCCTTGCAGATAAGGTTAGTTAGGCTGATGGGCCTATAATTGCCTGGGTTGGTGGACACTCCACTTTTGGATAGAGGCATCAACAGTGTAACAATGGCTTTCGACCATTCAGCTAGGACAAAGCTGGTGCTCAGGGTTTGTTTGAATTGGGTGCCTAATGGTGCTGAGAGATCCTGCCCGAGTTCATGTAGGACACAGCTAGGGATGTTGTCTGGTCCCATGGAGGCTGTATTTTGTGCTTTTGAGAGGGCATTAAAAGACCTGCTTCCTGGTGATGAGGGGAAGGGGGGCAGGTGCTGGGGATGTCATGGTTTACTGATGGAGGACAGGCAGACCTCCCAACCATTCCGAATTACTCGGTTTTTACTGAGTTTAGGGGTCCAAATGAAGGGGTGCCACGATTCCCGAGTGGCACCCCTTCATTTCCGATTTTTCTTTGCATTTTTTAAATTTTCACGCTGTCGGAGCGGACATCATCACGTGCGCAATGACGTCAGCTCTGCCAGGCTACCAGCCAGTCGCAATTGAGGTCAAGGAGCTCACATCATCATTTCCAGCTGGCTGAAACGGCGGGTGTTATCTCTACTCTACATACTTGTGAGAGACTGAACTACCCATGAACGGGGAAATAACCAACTATCTGGAAGTGTATCAAAGCGTACCTGGACTGTCAGGACATTATCTTTAATTACGGTATGAAGTATGGTAGTTTCCGATGCTCGCTTTAGTGCTAATTCGTAAGGTACACACCGTTCTAATTAGACATCTTCGTAAAGAGAGTTCGCAGAATGAAGGTGCAGTTGAAGGTATTATTGCGCTTACTTCTGCTTAGTCATTCATTGCGTTTCACGCCAAATTAGAAAGCAGGATTTGAAATTCTTCAGATGCATTAATGTTTTCTAGTTTACCGGTAGTAAGGTTTAGTTTTGTTTTTCATGAGTACATACGAATCTTTATATACCTTAGTTTAGTGGTTCCCAGTAATGGTGTAAATATAACAAGCCTGAACTTTTTAATTTCATCAATGAGTCTAGGCAAAACTGCACCAAACTGAACGAAATAAAATTTGAGTACTCTGCACAGACCATAACAACTGAGATGTAAAGTGGTACTCTTTCATAAATGTAAAAAGCACAGCACTTTATTTTGAGATAATTGCTTTCTTGTATACACTACGTTTGATTATATTACCTACTTACTGCCTGTCATGCCCATTAGTAGTTTATTCGTAAATGCAATATGGCAGTTTTGTAGCGAAAACACTTTACTGTAGCTAAAACAATAATGTCAGTGGCTTGGAAATATTTTCTGGGTGGTTTTCAGAATGTAAAGTAGTGCGCTTCCAGCCTTGGGTGCAGTTTCTAGCAGGTAGGGAAACATCTTGTATTCCACTTTTGAGCAAGCTGATGTTATCTTTTTGAAGGTTTTCAGTATTAAGTTTAAAAGAATCATTTGTATTTCATAATGTGTACATATGTTCTCTTTCTGAGAGCCTTTTAGGGAAGAGCAATACCAAAATCACTAAGTATTGTGAAGGTTGACATATTGAATAGGTGCATGCCTCTTGCATTAACTGCTAGCTGGTTGCATTTAGATAGAGTAAGAGAGTAATGCTCTCTTTGTTTAATAAAGTCTATAAATCTGAGAATTCTGTTTGTAGCAGTCCGAATTAATGCAGTGTTCTATGCAGAGAGTAATAAAGTAATTGGGAAAGCATATTCCAGTCTAGGTAGGAGCATACTGACAGCAGTAGCCCTTCTGTTTTCTGAAGTAAATAAATTGGATATTTTGTAAGTTAGCTTAAGCTGAGACAGTGTTTTATTTTCCTATGATTATGGAAGTATAAACTTAGAGCTACCATTAGGCTTAGAGAGTTCTGAAATGTAGTAATGGGCAGTATAAGTATCACTCAGGTCTATTTTAGAGATGTCTTTAGCATCTCGATCCAGTTTTCAGCAGGTTGAACCTGAAAATGGTCAATATTGATCAGTGCTCTACTCCAGTAATCAAATATAGATAGATAGATTATTCACATGCTGAAGAAGGTGGGCTACTATCATGTTAGTTTTTTATAGTATTTATGATTAGTTATTGGTTGTTATCCAGTTGCAGGGTCAGGTGAAACCATTTTGTAGTTCCTTATTCATTGAATTTGATGTATTGCCTGATTTTGTAATGATACTATTGTCAGCATACATAATACAGTTAAGTTGTGGGAGGTTCCAAGAGAGGTCATTGATGAACAATGAAAACAGCAGCAGTTCTAATACATCAATAAAATCTAGTAGCTAGTGGGGTTTGCAGATTCTTCAAGCTTATTTTTTAATAAGCAGTAAAATATGAAGAAGTCAAAAACATTAGTAAAATTGAAAAGCTGTAAAGTATCGTGTTTGCAGTACATTGATGAAGCTCTGTGGTTGTTGGTAGGGGAAAAAGGAGTTGCATAATATTATGTTATGGATATTAAACATGGGCAATTTATTAGAAGAAGTCTAAACAAACTATTACTATCCAGACAAAGTGCATATAAATAGATACAAAGAATAAGGTGAGATATCAGGCTTGTGTATTCTGTGATAAAATGTGTCAACAAAATCTTTAGTCTTCATCACTTGGAAAAGAAAATACCTTTTTCATTTCAATTATGACACCTGTATTGTTTGTAGAATTACCTGTTACAAAGAAATAAGGGATTTATTTTTCTCAAAAGTATTAGTCTACGAAAGAAACGTGTCTTCCTGTATGAAGCAGAAATCAGCATTCATGTTGTGTGTGTAAAAAAACTTCCTCTTGATGGGAATTTGCAGTGCCAAGTTTATTTTCATTGTGAGACAGCATTGCTTTGTTTAATAGATGTCTGTTAGTGTCTGTGCATTGTGTTGTAAAATGCAAAAATAAAATCCAAATAATCATTGTAGAAGTAAAGCAGTACTAAGCACACATTAGTGTTTATGGTAAATGGGGTAAAATAGCCAGGTAATGGGACATTGGAATGGCCGCATGAGGACTCTGGTGCCATATTTTGATTGTCTGTTCTTCAGTTTGCATTTGAAAGTTGGCATCCCACAATTCCATTGGAGTGGGTGGGGTTACATAAGTATGCATGCAAATTTTATGTTAATCAGTGTACAGATTTGTACCTATTCTTCATGGGCCTTGTCCAGATTTTTGATGTTTCCAGGTTGAGAGGTATGAGGACAGGGGAGTGAAGTTTTCACTGAACCTGTCTGCTAGCAGGTTGCCTATATCTATGGTGTTTGTGTATGTGTGTTCTTGACCACCAGTTCAGATTAGATTAGATTAGGGTGTTACCTTTGAGACTATGGGCATACATGAAGGCTTTTACATAGCAAGATTTTCTTACTATCTTTGCTACATGTTGGTCAAAGACCAGATTACTGTCTACATATGTTCCCAGATCAATGACTACAGTATCGACTCTTAGGCGTGTTTCATCACTGGAGTAATTAAAATGGGTACACAGTTTCCCATAGGAAATTGTAGTGCATTTCTTGATGAGTTTCAAACTGTGGCTTTGGCACCAGTCATTTGTCAGTGTTTCACCCTCTTACAAGGCATTTTGTCATGGGGGATTCTATGACAGCTCCCAATTTATGGTTGTCTGTAAACTTGGAGAGCCAAAGGCCTTTGACATTAGCCTTGACTTCCAGGAAGTAGATGCCAAACAGGACTGGGCCCAGCATGGAGCCCTGGGGTACTCCACTGTTGACCTGTCTCTTGGTGGAGGTGGTCTCGCCAATCCTGACTTTTTGGGTCCTGTCAATGAGCCAACCAGCAATCCTACAAGTCAGTAGGGGAGCATACATCGCAACATCGAAAATAGAAAATCTCAAACGTCAAAACATCAAACACACAGCATTGAAGAGCAGAACATCAAAATAGGGTACAGAGTATTTGGAGTGTGGCTGAAAAAAATTGCTCCATGCAGGGGGGGGGCAAGACCCCCTACACTCACTGCCACTTAAAGATACCACTTTGGAGATAGCAGTTCAGTCCACTACAGTACAGAAATGGAAGATTTCTGTTTCCTACACTGTAGCACGATCTTGGAGTTGGTATATTTAAATAGTAGGGGGGGTGGCACAGTCCCCCACATTGGGGGTGCAGGGGGGTTTCATGTTGTGTGTCACCGTTGAGCACTGCCGTTGACACTGGTTCGATGTTTTTGGGATTCAATGTTGTATGTTTGCTGTTTTGACGTTAGAGATTTTCTGTTTTCGATGATGTGATATAAACCCTCAGTAGGGATGTATGCCTAATTTAGAAAGTTTATCAGCAATGCCCAAGTGAGGTATTCTATCAAATGCCTTGGACAAGTCCTGGTATGCACTGTTTTACCCTCATTGTCATTGCCTTGGTGACCTTCTTGAAGAAATTAATCACGCTTTGTAGGCATATCCTTCTCTTAAGACAAGCTGGAACGGGTCCAGTGCCTGCAGGTTGCCAATGTCCTTGTTGATCATTTCCAGGATGATTTGTTCCATGGCTTTGCATATTAGACTTGTCAGGCTCATGGATCTGCAGTTCCCAGGGTTGGTTGACAGTATACCGTTATGTAAAGGTATGCAGAAGCTGTTAAAAGACTGGGGTGGGGGTGTGATTGGGGCATTTAGTGACCTAAAAAAGGCAACTATTTACTACCACAAATATAGGTTTACTTGACATTTTAAGCTTAGCCAGTTTCCCTTTTGTTGCTTGAATTAACATTTCCTGGTTGGTCTTACCTATCGCATAGCTGTTAATTGTATATTAGCCCTAGTGAGAATAAATGTGATTATACTATAGATAACCTGAAGGAACCCATGTAAGGGATACAGCATTTAGGAACTGCCTCTATCCATTAATGGCATGATGGGCAATCCAGGAGTACATTTTCTATTACCCATCCTTAGATCCAAGTTGCATTTGAATATGGGCAGGGATGAGCTTTGTTTTACTTGAATGGATATTCTGTTCTGGAACAGTGGTAGCCTCTGTGATATATATCCATCTCTCCACAACATTCAGTTTAATACCTGGACTGAGTATTCCCGATGCCATTTGACTTGCTGATGGTCAGTAGGTCCATCTGTATTAGGTTGGAGGATGCCTTGTATGCCAGACATGTCACCTCTAAGCACTCTGTAGGATACTGAGTATAGTGATAAATCTTTGAGGTGGTCCATGCAAGACCTATTGTTTAGAACGTGTATCCTTTTAGTAAGGTATTTCTGAGTATTCCAATTGTTGCATGGGTCTGGACAGATACATGCCAAAGTGGGCATTATACAAAATGATTGACCTAATGACGGCTTTGTAAAGGGGGATGAGAACATCTCTAGATCTAGTCGTAATCAATTTTGTTTATAAGGTGTGCAATATAAAAAGACTTTATGACTTTGGGCACATATCGGTCAAAAGTTAGGTTACTGTACACACAAGTTCCTAAATGCCAAAGAACTGGGGCAGTTCTCAGGGAGCATTGTCAATTTGGCTGTTCCCAGGAGTAGATGACTTCCCAAAGGATATGATAATGTATTTCTTGGAGTTTAGTTTCAATTCATGATTATGGCATCAGTTACGGTTTGGGACAAACCTTCCTGCATGACGGTTAAGGCATTTTGGGATTCAATAACTGCTCCTAGGTTGCAGTCTTCTCAAACTTAGCCAAAGCCCTTTGGTGTTTCCTTTTACTTTTGAGATGTATATGCCAAACAGAAAATGTCTCAGCCCTGGGGGACTCCATTGGAGACTCTCAACTCTCCAGATCTAAGCAGAATGTCCTGACTTTTCTTTTTGCCTCGTGAATTGGTCTGTTTCTCATAAAATTTGTGGTTTTCTGGCAAATCACTGTTGATTTAATTCAGTAAATAAGGAGACACATTTGAGTTTCAGACTATATATAGTTCAGAAAGTGCATGCCAACACAAAATCCTATTCTAGCAACTAAATGTGTGTATGTGTGTGTGTGTGTGTGTGTGTATATATATATATATATATATATATATATATATATATATATATATATATATATATATATATATATATTATAGAGCACGTGTGCATGTCAGATCCCTCTTGGACAGGAGCAGTTGGTATTGTTCATAGACACTAGCTGCAAATATAGACCATACAACATGGTCAATAAAGGAACAAGAGTATCACATGGGTAGGGCTTATAAAGGCCCCAAGGCCATTAGCCTAGTAACTTCCTAGGAAAGTACAGTTGTGTACACTTACCATAAATGAAGATGTTAGAGTGTATTCACTGCTGCAGTCATTACATTTGGGTAATCTGCTGGCAGGTTGCCCTCAGTCGGCCTGAATTCCAAAATCTTGGGTCCTGCGTCAGTTGCTGTCTTCTCTTCCACGACGTTAGGTCGTCAGGGGTATAAAACATGCAGCCAATGCCATTTTCTTCAGTTTTTCTTGCCCCACATGTCAGATGCCCCCAAAAAGGTAGCAATATATATATATATATATATATATATATATATATATATATATATATATATATATATATATATATATATATATATTATATATATCTATGGGTAGAATCCCAAAGCTATGGTTGGGAGGTTGGAGCTAAACAGCATTATGTGCGGCTATAAGGCCCTGCAGCACTGCAGTGATAAATCCTGCCCTGGACTTAGAGTAAAGAGGCAAATGGTAATGCTTTGTAAAGGTGTGAACAGAAAGTACAGTTTTGTACCTACCATAAATGTAGATGCTCGAGTGTCTTCACTGCTGCAGTCATTACACTTGGGTTATCCTGCCGTCAGGCAGTCCCGCAGTTGGCCAGAGTTCCAAAGTCTTGGTCCGGCGTCGGTTGCTGTCGCTTCTTCCCTGACATCAGTGCGTCAGGGGTATATAAGATACAGCCACCATTTTCTTCAGTTTTTCTTGCCCCAGATGTCAGGTGCCCCCAAAAAGGTAGGCAATACATATTGCTAATAAAACATACACCAAGGTAAAAACAAAACCATCAGTAACCAGCAAATACACCACATAGGTAGTATAGTGTAGAAAGGCATAGATATGGCTCAGGTAAGAAAGAGGGGATGGCGGGTGGGTAACCAGGACTGCAGCAGTGAAGACACTAGCATCTACATTTATGGTAGGTACAAAACTGTACTATATTCATAGTGTTTCACTGCTGTAGTCATTACACTTGGGTTGAATCCCAAAGCTGAGCAAGGGTGGCTGGTTCTATAGAGGATTTGGCGTGGCTATGAGGCCCTGCAGCACTGCAGTGGCAAAGCCAGCTCTGGATCTAGAATAAAGTGGTAAGTGGTAATGCTTGGTAAAGGTGTGCACTGAACTCCAAGTTGCAGCTTCCAAGATATCTTTGGTAGGTACTCCTCTAAGGTAGGCAGTAGAAGTGGCAGTTGCCCTGGTGGAATGAGGTCTAATGTTACTAGGTACAGGTTTCCCATGCTGTGTGTAGCAGAACTGGATGCAGTGTCCTATCCACTTTGAAATAGTCTGCTTTGAAATAGCCTTTCCCTGTGATCCTGCAGCATATGATACAAACAATTGTTCAGTTTTTCTGAAATGTTTTGTTTTGTCCAAGTAGAAATGTAACTGTCTGTGTATGTCCAAGGAGTGTAGAAGACTCTCCCCTTTATTCTGGGGATTTGGATAAAAGGTTGGCAAGTGAATAGTTTGGTTAAGAGCCACACTGGCTACCACCTTAGGCATAAAAGAAGGGTTTGTTCTTAAGGAAACCCTGTCTTGGTGAAAAATGATGAAAGGCTCCACTGCCATTAGTGCCTGTAGTTCTGAGACTCTGCGTGCTGAGGTTATTGCCAGAAGCAGAGCAGTTTTCCATGATACATATTTTAATTCTGCTGAATTGGCTGGCTCAAAAGGAGGTAAAGTGAATTTTTCCAAGACAAAATTGAGGTCCCAAGTAGGTATTGCTGCTCTCCGGGGCGGTCTTATGTTTTTAGCCCCTCTGAGGTACTGCTTTAGCAATGGATGAGAGAAAATAGGAGGATCTGTGTTGTAATGAGCCGAGATGGCAGAGGCGTGGATCTTAATGGATGAGAAGGATAATCCTTTGTCCAGCATCTCAGTTAAGTATTGTAGTATCTGAGGAATGTTTGGGACAAGAGGGTCAAGGCTTTGAGCCTGGTTCCAGGCACAGAATCTCTTCCATTTTTCTGAATACGATTTCCTGGTGCTAGGCCTCCTGGCCTCCAAAATGACATCCATAACAGCTTTAGAAAGAGGTGTTGTCTGTTTGGCTAATGAATTTGCCATGCAGCCAGGTTTAAGGTTTTGAGCTGACTGTGCAGAATCTGATTGTTTTGTTGAGTCAGCAGGTGTGGAATTTGAGGCAAAATCCAAGGTAGGCCTTGAGCTAAGTTCTTTAAGATTGGGTACCAATGTTGGCGTGGCCAGTCTGGAGCAACCAGGATCATCTGTGGTTTTTCTTGTCTAGCTTTTAGGAGTACCTTTGAAAGGAGAGGTAGTAGTGGGAAGGCATAAACCTTTAGGCTTTTTCAGCTGAATGAAAGAGCATCCACTTTCCATGCTTGTGTGTGATAAGTCCTTGTGCAGAATTTTTGTAGTTGGCAATTCAGTGGGGAGGCAAAAATATCTATGTCCGGGCACCCCCATTTTGCGTTATCATGCTGAAGACTTGTGGATTTAATTTCCACTCGTGAGGATCCATGATGTTTCTTCTTAAGTCGTCTGCTGAAGTATTTTCCTTTCCTGGCAGGAATTGTGCTTGCAGATGAACTTGATAAGTTAGAGCTGTGTTCCACAAGGTCATGGCTTGTCTGCATAGGGGGTAAGAATGAGTGCCCCCTTGCTTGTTTATGTACCACATTACTGTGGTGTTGTCTTTAATAATAATTGTCCTGGATGCAGAAGGTCCTTGAAAGTTATTAGGGCACTTTGTACAGCCAACATCTCTTTTTGATTGATGTGGAGATGCATTTGGTCTGTGGTCCACTTGCCCTGAATACATTTTCTTGCCATGTGTGCTCCCCAGGCGTAATCCGAAGCATCTGTTGTTAAAGTCTGCCTGGCTGTGGGTAGAGTAAGAGGCTGACCCTTGTTGAGGTGACATGCCTGTGCCCACCATCGAAACTCCTGTTGTAGGCAGGGAATTAGTGGTATTACTGTTTCCAAGCTGTGGGAGTGTTGAGTCCAAACACTTTTTAGGTACCATTGTAATTTCCTCATATGCAGTCTGGCATATGGAATTAGTAGTATGCAGGATGCCATGAATCCCAAGGCCTGCAGAATTTTTCTTGCAGGGAGTTGGGACTTGGTTGCCATCAATTGAAAATACTGAGTCAGTTGTCCTTGTTTGTCTGGCGTGAGATAAGCCATCTGGGCCGTTGTATTTAAGCTGGCACCTAGGAATATTATCTCTTGTGAGGGCACTAATTTTGACTTCTTTTCATTTACCGTGTACCCTAGGCAAATTAGCAACCTTTTCACAAACGCCAGATGCTTTAGAAGAATGTCCTTGCTCTCTGCTTCAATCAGGCAGTCGTCCAGGTATGGATATATTTGAATTCCTTTTTGTCTGCAAAATGCAATTACTGGTGCCAGGCACTTTGTGAAGACCCTGGGCGCAGTAGATAAGCCAAAGGGCAGTGCAGAGAATTGGTAGTGCATTGAACCAGCTATGAATCTGAGGTATCTTCTGCAATTTTGTCTGATAGGGACATGCAGGTATGCCTCTGAGGTACAAAGTAACAAGCCAAGCCTTCTTGCCCAACATGGGAAGAAGCTGCTGCAGTGTCAACATTTTGAATTTCGGAACATCCAGGTAAGTATTCAGAGTAGAAAGGTCTAATATGGGTCTCCAGGCTTTGTCCTTTCTGGGGACCAGGAAAAGTCTTGAGTAAAATCCTTGCCCTTGTTCCTGTTGTGGCACTTTTTGAATAGTTCTCATGTCCATGAGGGCTATAATTTGTTTTTGTGCCTCTTCCCATTGATTTTGTGGCAGGTCTGGCATTCCTTTTAGCCTTGGTAAAGTGCGAAAGTGGAACCCGTAACCTTGAGACACAATATTCAGAATCCATTTGTCTTGGGTGATTGCTTGCCAATTTTGAGAAAAAAGTGCTAGTTTTCCCCCCAAGGGAGCTGTCAAAAGGGAAGAGCTTGGCATTGGAAGGGGGAAGTCATTGGGACTGTTTCCTGTAAGGTTGTGACTTGTCTTCACCTCCTTTTGGGGTTGAAGCACCCCACTGTCATGGTCTGTAAGAGCCTTGGGGCTGAAATCTGCCTCTTGGGCGTCTATATCTGCCTCTTTGTGGCCTGTCTGACACTGGAAAGGACCAATTCTTTGTAGGCCAATTTCTGCTAAATCGAGGTGGCTGTACCTGTAAGAAATCCTTCACTGTTTGCATAGATTTTGCCTTATCCTCCATTTTATTTAATACCTCCTCTGCCTTAACAACAAATAAAATATCTTGCTGTAAAGGAGCATCCAATAATTTTGCCTTAACATGATCTGGTAAACCGTGTTCTTTTAACCATGCATGCCTTCGAATCACAGATCCTGTAACTGCTGCTCTACAAGAAGCCTCTAATGAATCAAAACCACATTGCAAGGTATGTTTTCCCACTAGTTCAGCTGCATGCAATAAATCCTGCATTTCCTTATAGTCAGGATGTTCTGCGCTTGTACTCATTTTCTGTTTTAACTGAGACGTTAGAAATTGCTGATATTTAAGCATGTGAAACTGGCAATTTAAAGCCCTCACTGCTAAAGTTGTAGAATTGTAAACTTTCTTCCCCCATCTGTCTAATGCTCTAGAATCCCCGTCAGAGGGAACTGGATTTTTAGCCGTGGAAGCCTTTACCCCTTTGGGACCCTGGGAAATAGTTTCTGGGTCAGCAACAGGGCTTTTATAAAGAAACTTGTGAGAGTCAGGGACTCTGCAGTACCTGTCTGGCTTGACTGGAGCAGGGGGTAAAGAATCATGATTTAAACTGGATTCAGAGAACACATCATCCACAATATTCAACACTGGCGGAATAGCAAGAGGCCTGTGCTGAGGCAATAAAAAAGTCTCTGAGCCTTTTCTTGGATTATGAGTAATCCTGGCCCTCCCAGTGGAAATGCTCCCTCATGGTATGTAAAGTTTCCCCAAAAAATAATCCTCAGGAGGAGAGGCTGAAGGGATTGATTCTTCAGTATCAGAGTCCTCATAGGGGGGTAAAGAGTATTCCTGGTTTGAAGAGGAATCAGAATATATGGAAACCTGGTCAGAGGAATCGTAGTCTGTATCCTGCCTAGGCCTTTTATCAGGAGGGGGATGGGAACCCCTGATCAGAGTAATTAAGTCTTCGGCCATTTTGAGCATCGGTTTTTTTTAGGCATGGAGGCCTGTCCAGGTGAATGCTGTACTTGCTTTGTCTTTAATGGAGTTTTAGACTTGGCTGTAGTTTTAATGGTAAGCTGCGATGGTCTGAAAACACCCTCAGAAGCCGATGCCTGCTCAGTGGCTCCAGACCCATCTGAAGGGTTAGTCTCCGTAGGCCCAACATCTTGAGTATCCAGAGGCCTAGGCACCTCCACGTGGGAGTTGGTAGCGGCCTGTGGCTCTGAGGTAGCGGATGTCAGTGGCTGCGAAAGCGCTTCACTGAGAACCGGTGACTGGCCTAGAAGAGGCTTGGTCAGTTTTGGACCTCGGATGCATGTCTTTATCCTTGTCTCTGCGTTTTTTGTGTATTCCGGTCGGTTGTTCCGACGGCATGGTATAATTAAATCTTCTGCCAAAGTAATGGCGAGCAAAATCAAACAGACATTTAATAGCGCATTTGTTAAATGTAGCACAAAACAGACAACTAGTGACATCGTGATCTGGGCCTAGGCATGGAATACAGTAAGAATGAAAATCCTTATGAGGTATTTGCTTCCCACAAGAAATACAATTATTAACTTTTACTGACATCAGTCTGAGGCAAGAAAAAGGTTTCCCCAATGGGGTACTTGGCTTTATTGAAGACTTCGGATCTGAAATCGAATCTGAAATCTCAGTAGTCGGCCGACCGGCACTTGCGAACTGCTTTTGCTTCGGGGCACCGTGCGGCAAGAAAGACTGAAGAAAATGGCGTCGGCTGCATCTTATATACCCCTGACACACTGACGTCAGGGAAGAAGTGACAGCAACCGACGCCGGACCAAGACTTTGGAACTCTGGCCGACTGCGGGACCGCCTGACGGCAGGATAACCCAAGTGTAATAACTGCAGCAGTGAAACATGATGAACAGCTCCAAGTAGCAGCCTCTAGAATGTCTTTTGGTTGGTACTCCTCTGAGAAAGGCTGCTGAAGTAGCTGCAGCTCTGGTGGAATGAGACCTAATGCCCTTGGGCACAGGTTTACCATGGTGGAAGTAGCAGAGACAGATGCACTGGCTTATCCACTTTGAAATTGCCTGCTTTGAAATAGCCTTTCCTTCTGATCCTGCAGCATATGACACTAGTAATTGCACAGATTTTCTTAGAGCTTTAGTTCTGCTCAAGTAGAATCTTAGCTGTCTGTGGACGTCCAAGGAATGCAGAATTCTCTCCCCTTTGTTCTGCGGATTTGGATAAACGGTTGACAGATGAATTGTTTGGTTAAGAGCCACACTGGAAACTACTTTAGGCATAAAAGTAGGATTTGTCCTCAGAGACACCCTGTCTGGGTAAAATATGATAAAAGGCTCTACAGCCATGAGGGCCTGTAGCTCTGAAACTCTTCTTGCTGAAGTAATTGCTAGTAGCAGCGCTGTCTTCCATAAGAACTTTATATCAACGGTAGCAGCTAGTTCAAATGGCGGCAGGGTGAGCTTTTCCAACACATAATTGAGGTCCCATCAGGTAATGGTGATCTTCTAGGAGGCCTTAATTTTTTGGCTCCTCTAAGATACTGCTTTAGTAAAGGATGAGAAAAGATTGGTGGCTCTGTATTGTAATGAGCCGAAATGGCAGAGGCATGGATTTTGATGAGAAAGACAGGCCTTTGTCAAGCATCTCAGTTAAGTATTGTAATATCTGAGGAATATGTAGTTCTGCTGTATCAGTTCCTTGTGCTCGATTCCAAGCACAGAATCTCTTCCATTTGTCAGCATAAGATTTTCTAGTACTAGGCCTTCTGGCTTCCAAAATGACATCCATCACAGCTTAACTGAGAGGTGTCGTTTGTATGATTACATGATTAGCCATGCTGCCAGGTTCAGTGTCTGTAGTTGACTGTGCAGGATCTGATTGTTTTGCTGGGACAGTAGTTGTGGTCTTTGAGGCAATGTCCAAGCTGGGTATTGAGACAAGTTCCTTAGGATTGGGTACCAGTATTGGCGGGGCCAGTCCGGGACAATTAATATCTTTGGCTTCTCTTGTCCAACTTTTAGGAGTACCTTGGGTAGAAGAGGCAGAGGAGAAAAGGCGTAAACTGATAGGTTTTTCCAACTGAAGGATAGGGTGTCCACTTTCCATGCTTGTCTGTGATAAGTCCTTGTGCAGAATCTTTTCAGTTGATAACTTTGAGGAGAGGCAAATAGATCTATGTCTGGGCTCCCCCATTTCTCTGTTATGTTGAAGACTTGTGGATTTAGTTTCCACTCATGAGGATCCATAAGGTTTCTGCTTAAATGGTCTGCCAGAGTGTTTTGTTTTCCTGGCAGGAATTGAGCTTGAAGATGTATTTGGTAGGTCAAAAGCTGTGTCCCACAATGCCATGGCTAATCTGCAAAGGGGGTATGAGTGTGTGCCCCCTTGCTTGTTTATATACCACGACTGTGGTATTGTCGATCTTTATTAGTAGTTGTCTTGGATGAAGTAAGTCCTTGCAGGCTGTTAGGGCATATTGAACAGCTAGCATCTCTTTCTGGTTGACATGTAGATGCATTTGTTTTGGTGCCCATATGCCCTGAATACATCTTCATGCCATGTGGGCCCCCCAGGCATAATCTGATGAGTCTGTTTGTAAAGGTTTGGCTGGCAGAGAGGGTAGAGTGAAGGGCCATCCCATGTTTTGGTGAGATGCCTTTGCCCACCATAGAAACTCCTGTTGCAGGCAGGGATTGAGAGGAATCATTGTTTCTAGACTGTGTGAATGTTGACTCCATAAACTTTTTAAGTACCATTGAAGTTTCCTCATATGCAGTCTTGCATATGGAATTAGTAGGATGCAGAATGCCATGAAGCCCAGAGCCTGCAGAATTTGTCTTGCAGAAGACTGGGTTTTTGTTGCCATCAGTTTGAAGTAAGTAGTCAGTTGCCTTTGTTTGTATGGTGTGAGGTAAGCGATCTGGGCAGTTGTATCCAAGCTTGCACCCAGGAATGTTATCTTTTGAGAGGGTTCCAGTTGTGATTTTTCGTTTATTGTGTACCCTAGGCATGTTAGAAGCCTTTTCACAAATGCCAGGTGTCAAAGAAGAGTGTCCTTGTTCTCTGCTTGAATGAGACAGTCGCCCAAGTAAGGATATATTTGTATACTTCTTTGTCTGCAAAATGCAATTACCGGAGCCAGGCAGTTTGTAAAGACCCTGGGCACAGTAGATAAGCCAAAGGGCAGTGCAAAGAATTGGTAATGCATTAAGCCAGCCTTGAATCTGAGGTATCTTCTGCACGACTGTCTTATTGGGACCTGCAGGTATGCCTGTTTTAGGTCTAAAGTCACCAGCCAAGCATTCTTGCCCAGCATGGGCAGAAGCTGTTGCAAAGTCAGCATTTTGAATTTTGGAATGTCCAGGTATGTGTTCAAAATCAATAAATCCAGTATTGGCAGTCAGGCCTTGTCCTTTCTGGGTACCAAGAACAGTCTGGAGTAAAAACCTTGTCCTTTTTCCTGTTCTTGTACTGTCTGAATGGCCCCCATATCCATGAGGGATGTATCCTGTTTCTGTGCCTCTGCCATTGATTTTTTTGGCAGATCTGGACAACCATTTGCCATTGGCAGACTGGAAATGGAATCTGTATCCCTGTGATACGATGTTTAGTACCCACTTGTCCTGGGTTATTAACTGCCAATTCTGAGCAAAAAGTGCTAATTTTCCCCCTATGGGTGCAGCCAAAAGATAAGTGCATGGTGTAGTTAGAGGGAAGTCATTGGGACTGCTTTCTGTAGGTTTGCACTTTTATCTCCTCCAGATTTGGAGGTGGATGTGCCCCATTGCTTTGACCTGTATGAGTCTTGCACCTGGTATCTGGAACCCTTAGGGCATCTGGATTTGCCCCTTTGAGCTCTGTCTGACACAGGAAAGGACCAATGTTTTGTAGGCTAGTGTCTGCTGAATCTTGGTGGCTGCACTTGTAAGAAGTCCTTAACAGTTTGCATAGACTTAGCTTTGCCTTCCATTTTCTTTAAAACCTCTTCTGCCTTAATACCAGAGAATCATGCTGTAAAGGTGCATCTAGCAATTTAGCTTTAACATGATCAGGCAAATTTTGTTCCATTAACCAGGCATGCCTTCTAATCACAGATCCAGTAACTGTGGCCCTGCAGGAAGCCTCTAAAGAATCAAAACCACATTGCAAAGTATGCTTTCCAATTTGTTCAGCTGCATGCAATAATTCCTGCAATTCTTTATTTTCTGCACATTCTGAAATCATCATTTTCTGTTTCAGCAATCCCATAACATGTTGTTGGTACTTAAGCATATGAAATTGACAGTTTAAGGCCCTGATTGCCAAGGTTGCAGATGTATAAACGTTTTTTACTCATCTGTCCAGTGCCCTTGAATCTCTGTCACGGGGGTAGGATTTTTTGTTGTTGAGGCCTTAACTCCCTTTGAACCCTGTGAAATAGTTGCAGGATCAGCAGCAGGGTTTCTAAATAAAAATTTATGTCAGTCAGGGACCCTGTAATATCGGTCAGGCTTACTGGGAGCTGGCGGTAAGGAGTCAGGGGTCAAGCTCGACTCTGAAAACACATCATCCACAATGTCTAAAATAGGGGGAAGGGCTTAAGGCTTGTGCTGAGGGAGAAGGAAATCTCTGAGCCTCTTTTTTGATTCTGAGAAGTCTTGACTCTCCCAGTGAAAATGCTCCCTCAAGGTATGCAAGGTTTCTCCAAAAAAAATAATCCTCAGGAGAAGATGCAGATTGAATAGACTCCTCAGCATCAGAATCCTCATAAGGAGGTATAGATAATTCCTGATCAGAAGAGGAATCAGAAGAAATAGAAACCTGATCTGAAGATTCATAATCAGTGTCTTGCCTAGGCCACTTATCCAGAGAGTGATGGGTGCCCCTGATCAAGGTAATAAGGTCTTCAGCCATTCTGATCTGTTTTTTAGGCATACAGGCCTGTGCACATGGCTCATGCATCATTTTTTTAGTTTTAGAAGTTGCTTTTGTCTTTGGTTTTGCAGCTGTCGTCGGTTTGATATACAAATGTTGAGCTCTGAATACACAGAAGCCGGTACCTGCTCAGCGGCTCCAGACCCATCCGAGGGAGATACATCCGTCGGTCCAATACCTTGAGTAACTTGCGGCATGCCGAACTCCACATGGGTGTCGGTAGAGGCCTGAGACTCGAAGGTAACGGGTATCAGGGGCTGCGAAAGCACCTCACTGAGTACCAGTGAACCGGCGACTGGCTTAGAAGGTTCATCGTCAGTTTTGGATCTCGACTGCCTTTCTCTGTCCTTTTCTTTGCATTTTTTATATACTCCGGTAGTCATATTGCTATCCAATGACATTTCTGGGTATTTAAATCGGTTTCCAAAATACTTTGATGTAAAAATATACCGATGCTTAATAGTGCGTTGGTTAAATCTAGCACAAAACAGACAGCCAGGCATGTTGTGATCATGGCCTAGGCAAGGGATACAGTATAAATGGAAATCCTTATGAGGTATTTTGCTTCCCACAAATAATACAATTAACTTTTTCTGACATCGGTAAAAAGCAAGAAAAAAAATTTCCCCAACGGGATACTTAGCTTTAGTGAAGACTTCGGTTCTGAAACTCAAACTCGAATATTTCAGTAGTCAGCCGACAGGCATTTGCGAAATGCTTCTGCTTTGGGCACCGCACGGCAAGAAAGACAAAGAAAATGGCGTCGGCTGCATGTTTTATACCCCTGACAACCTGACGTCATGGAAGAGAAGGCAGCAACTGACGCAGGACCCAAAACTTTGGAATTCAGGCCGACTGAGGGCAACCTGCCAGATTACCCAAATGTAATGACTGCAACAGTGAAACACGAAGAACATCCTATGAATCTATGACTCAACAAGGACTAGAATGCTGGATTCTGTGGTGACTTGCCTAATGGGCTTAGAAGCAGAGGCTCCATGAAACGTAGCCATAAGTATTGATGTGGGTGTTTTGAAAGAGTGTGTTCAGGGTTGTTGAGGGAGTTTGTGTACTTCAACTGGGAGGTCTTTGGGGTTACGGTAGGTTACATTTAAGTGCCTCACCATATATGGGCCTGTATATGTCTGCTTTGAAATGTGTGTGAGAGATAGGTGCAGCGTGTGTATTACCGACAAACTCATTCACAGTAGGGGTGCTTTTATGTGAGAGCTTTGCCTCCAGTGACGTGTAAATACTCTCTCATACCACATATTTGTTTGAGAATTAACTGGTTATCAATAAACATGAGAGAATTTCTACATTGCCTCAGTAGGCCCATATCCACCAAGCTGGTAAGGGAAATAATGGGAAAGTTCATATACATGGCAACAGACCCTTTCAACGGTTGGAAAGGCTCACCCAGACTCTGCTACAGTTTGCTCTGAGGGAAAGGTTAGCTTGCTTTTTATTTGCTGTATTCTGTATTACTTCATTGCCTTTTTCTATTTTGTATACTGTGATTTGTTTTCTTTACACCATTTTACTTGTATTCTGCTTTTAACTGCATATTAAAACTTGGAAGACACTACAGCTCTGTCTCTTATAAGTTAGAAATATGCCCCCCCCCCCCCACCCAGTTAGTGTTGTATTTTTTACTGTTTTGTTTTTAAACACCACTGTCTTTCTAGTTGCCTGTCCCTTATGTTAATTTGACCATATATCCCATTTCCTCTCTGCTTTTACTGGCTGGTGTGAGTAAGCATTTTGTGAAATCACTCCCCTTCAACTATTTAAATTTAATGGTCATCCTACTGTATTCCATAGTACCAGAATACAAATGTGACTACCCCCTTTCAATCTATCTTGCCGTTTTAAAAATAGTGACTCTCCACTAAAACTTAAGTTACATATTTTCACATCTAACTCCTCTAGTGCACACTGCAGTGTTTAGGATAAACCATTTTTTCATCTTACCTTTAAGCATCTATTGCAAGACCACCAGTTTTTGGAGAGCCCACATTCTGCCTCTCAGTAGTCATCTTGGGATTAGTGCTGTTTTTTCCTGGTGAGAGAAGGAGTGCAGTTACATTATTTCCCGGAGACTGCTGATCACCAGAAAACTTAACTGATTTATAGGTGACAGCTTGGAATCTGTGCTTATATTCTGATCCTGATGAGAGTAGTAGCAGAGTCCATTGATTCCTGACTTTTTCTGGTTGGAGAGTGAGAGTCTGTGCTTAATGTATCTGACTGGTCTGGTTGCTATTTCAGGCATCTTATCAGAAAAAGGCTACAAGCCTGCAGACCCTTGCATCATCTGGGACAAGACTGTGGATCGCCAATAGTCTGGTTGTTATTAGAGGCATCTACCAGAAAAATGCTACATGCCTGCAGACCCTTGCATCATCTTTTACAAGACTGCAGATCGCCAAAACAGGCCATGGCCTGCTTCTCTTCTTGGGATTGATGCTAACATTTTGCTTCTGGTGAGAGAAGAAAA